>NC_079155.1:12732045-13035075 GCF_947563725.1 Argiope bruennichi
ACCTTTCCCATGCAATAATCAAAATAGATCTCATTATAATTGACTAAGTAAGTAATTATACAGTACAGTAAGTTTAAATATTTACTGTAGACTTCTACAGTAAATATTTATTCAACGTGCATTACCTCATCCAGTCATTTGCATGATTGTTTGACTCTTAAGTTGAAACACAATTTGATTATACTATCACCATCGTAAACTGCGTTAGCTTCTAAAATTGTGTTTATTCATTGCTGTGCTTCAGTTTATATTAGGAATTCCAGTTAATGTTTTAATTTATAATTTAAACAACGATGTTAAAAGCTTTACTGAACAAGATGAGATATTTTCATTTATAATTTCAATTTCCGTTAGCGTTCATTATATATATTGCCATTTACGGCACTCGGGCATTTCTTTTAAATTTAACTTTCCAATTCGCAAACAATCGAACATTTTAACATTTTTGTGAAAACTTAATATCTTCTAAAATAGTTTTTGCATGTTAAATTACATGTACAAAGAACTATAAGGTAATAACTCTTTTCAATGATTTTTTTTTACCACAGCTTTTTGTTATAGAGATCATCTTCTTACCGAATTATAATAATAAAACTCTTAATAAACGATACTTAAAATTCCTTTATAATGAAATATTGTGAATTAACATTTTTTAAATGTTAACTTGGGTCAATGAACAACTTTAAGTCTTTTAAAAATAGGAAATATTATCTAATAAAATTAAAATAATCCCAAAACGTGATTATTAATAACAGTGAAATAAACATATTTTGCAAAAATTCGGTATATATTTAAAAACATGCAATGCTAGAGTAAACGATTGTGACTATTTAAAGGTATTGGGGTTTTATGTGTGTTATTTAATGAACATTACAATTTTCCTAGATTTATTTTATAGAAAAATTTAACTTAATCTTTCAATTTGCGTTTTTGTCAACATAACAGCTGATAAAAAGTAATTTTGCCAGCGTATTCTTATCTGGTCTTGCAGGTTAAATTTTGTTTGGATTTTAAGTTTTGGAAAATATGATTAAAACATATGTTTTGAAAATTTATTAAAAATAGATCATCAAACGATCTAACTTGTACAGTTCCAGCGCACGTACGCGAGCGTACACACAATTTTTTTTTCTTTTATTAGTGAGATAAGCATGAAAAGAAACCCATTACCATTTAAAAGAAAATTGTGAAAAGGCAATTTGATATGCTATTGAAAATTACTTTTTGTTTTCACTTAAAAATGTAAAAGTTACGTATGAAATAAACATATTCCGTATACAAATTCAGAGTGATAATTTATACATATTATATTTCATCAGTTAAATCAACCTGAATGAAATTATTCTGATACATCTACTAATGCTCAGTCCGATATCAGTTCAATCATATATAAACTTTAAAACTGAATTCTTTCCGAAAACCAATCAAATAATTTCGTAATAAATTTAGTTGTAACGAAAGATACAACTGATTAGTTCGACATCCGAACTTAAATAATTAAATGACAATCCAGTACACTACTGAGGCATTTCTAGTTGTGTGAATGAATTTGAAAATGAATACAAAAAATGAGAAATAGAAGCTGCCTTTATAGATTTCTTATAAAACCTCAATTTAAAAAGTGTCCTTTACATAGTTGTAACATTTATACATCGATCTTCTGCTAATTCTGTGTATACAAAGGAATATTTTGAAAAATGTAATGTATTCTTTAATAAAAAATTACTTTGTTTTTGGTAAAATAAACCGATGTAGAAGGTGATGATTTAGGAAGATCAAGTATGATGTTTGGCCAGAAACAAAGAGGTTGTGCCAAATTCACAAGTTTCTGATGTGAATACCATCAAGAGAAGGGATGCACATTTGTCCTGAAAAATTGCCTTACAAATTACCTTCCCAAGCCTAGTAAGAATAACGTCCCGTGCAAGAATCTTATAGATCTGGAGAGTAATCTGTTGTCATCTTTACGCATTAAATTATGTCTGATGAAACAGTTTAAAAAATTCTTATGCAAAGACAACAACGTTTCATCTGAAGAAAAATATATAAATATATCAAATGCCACTGAATGATGAAAAATTTAATTTAAATACAAAAAAGTCTCAAATAAATCAGGTCATTCCAAAATTCTTGGGTAAAGGGCCGATTTATGTTAGATTTGAAATTTAGTTAAAACACTAGAAGAGTTCAAATAATTAGAATAATTAATGATCCTGAAAATAACATTTTTAATTGCGTCTTTTATTTTCTCCCCAATAAATTCGTATGATGTAAACAAGAAGCAAAGTGGACAATTGCATTGAGATACAAAAATGGAGAAAGGATGAAAAATTTTCAGGGTAATGGAATACCAATATGTGAAAAGTCTGTTTGCTGAAAAGTCAGTACACAATTCACGAGAGAAAAAACTCTATCGCAAAAAGAAATTGAAAAGGGAAAAAAAGCCAAAGAGAATATAATAAAGAGACATTTTATACTTGTAATTAAATAAAAAATTTGTTCATATTTTAGTATTAATTAATAATTCTGACTATGATTTCCTCTACTTTTCCTGTGCATAAAGAAATCACATTATGATGAAACTCTGTGTCATAGAAAAAAGATGCAAAATTTTGATACAGAAAAGTGCATCAAGAATCAACCGATAAAAAAAATCAAACCATTTTTTAAAAAAAAATTAAAGTTCCAACTAATTTTATTTTTTATAGGAAGATGTTAATCATATTTTTGTTATTTTGATGATGGAGATTACACAAATAAAATGAATTGTTACAAAATTTTAGTTAAAACAAATGTTTAATAATTTAGAAATTTTAAGAAAAAAAATGTACACAAAGGAAATTGAATTACTAATTATCCAAGATTTACTTAATGCAAGATTTTGTATTTATAATATCAATGATCCTACCTGGAGAGAGTTTTAAGCGAATTTTCCGTTTAATATAAGCTTGACACAGACAAGATGCCAACTTATAAATATTACAATTTTAAAAAGGCATAAGAAACAAATATAAATATCATCATTTAAAAAAGGTATAAAAATAAACATAAATATTACTATTTTAAAAAGACATAAATCAGAGTAATACAAATATGAATAACTCTACTGTTAAATGTTGTTTTATGATGCTGATCATATCTCGGTGCATGACTCCCATACATGCTTGAGGAAAAATTTGTAATTTTTTTTTGTGGATTTTTTTCTGTTAAGTATGCTATATTCAAGAATTATAACATATCTCGGCCACTTATTTTATTTTTGAAGAAAAAAAAAGAATTTTTCGAAACAAATTGAAATGAGATGGTATTTGAACTTTTAATATTTACTTAAAATAATATAATACTTATTAAATCGGATTTAAAATATAGGAGATTGTGAAGATAAATCATAGCTAAATAGTTATTATTAATAATATAAAGAAATAATTACTATACCAGAAATATATAATTTAATGGAAGATCCCTTTTGCACAAAAAAAATTCGTCAAACAGTGGTTTGACGTCATTGTTGGCATGCTGAGAAACATTTTTAAGCACATTTCTGCAATATAAATGAGACCAATCTCAACAATATCAAAGGATATTATTTGTATTATTAAACTTATTTCCTTTTTTAGTTGCCTACGAATAGATATATTCGTTATTTAAAATTACATTTGGTAATCATCAGGGAGAAGAAATAAAATTTTGTCACTTTTCAAGGCAGAAAAATTTTCGCATCAGGTTTCTGACGTCAGCACCTACGTCATGAGCTATTTTAAGTGTCAGTTCCAAATCTCATCAGTACTGAATCGTCACATTCATCTTCAGTTCTCAAAGTCAGCAATCTATAAAAATCGCTTCAAATGGTATTACTTTCGTAATCTTTGGAGCGACAGTGGAGAAAGGAAGAAGAAAATGTACATACGCTGAAACTATTTTTTTCTTTGTTGTTGTTATTTGTCACTTTATAAATAGTAAAAAAATACAATTATTTACAAAATTTTTATTTTATAAATTGCTTAATATGCATGTAACAATTGAAAGAATTCTAAATTCTTATTTGTAGGTTAGAATAATTCAAAAAGATCCTAACAATTGTTATTTTATTACAATTATAAAATTATATATTTTTATATATTTTTATACGTGTATATTCTAATTGCCTCCTTATATATTTAAATTCTTATTGCCATCTTTAAGGACACAGTTCTTTATCTTTTTTTTTTCTGTTTGAAAAAAAAATCATAATTTTTCATAATTTTCAGACATGAGATTATATTTCATGCAGTGTTTTAGTAAAGTTTAAACATAATGTCTAAATAAGAAGTTCTAATATAATGTCTTTAAAATAGAATGAATTCAAATCTCTCAAATAACTTAGACAGCAAAATAATACAGAAATTATAATTAATTCCAACGAAGGCCTTCATTTCAATTCATCGTTACGTGGTTATGAGATAGTATGCATTAATCATATTTTCTCCTTACCAAAATATAATTAATAGCTAATAGAGAAAGTCATTTATCACGCACAAAATAGAATCATTTGCAGTTTATTCAGCAAAGCTTGTAAATGTTTAAAAAATTTTATCTTTATTTTATCAAATGCTGAAAGAAATTTTTTAAATTATTATTAATATGCAAAAAATTATAATTGCAAGAATTAAAAAGTAATGATTTAATTAATTATGATATTCTTAACATGAAATTAACGAAGTTTTATATGTCAACTTAAAGAATATAAGCCTGTTAAATCAAATTGACGTAGTGAAGTAAATTGTATGAACATATTTCATAAAATATAAGTCGCACGGAGAGATAAATTGTATTAAGATTTTCTTAAATAGCTAATGTTTATCATAATTTATCCGTGGATTCAATATTCGAAAAAATTGCAAACTTTAGAGTCGTGCAAAAAAAGGGTAACCAAATACTTCAGAAAAGCTTTTGCATACAGTCCAAGTGAATATATATTTATATAGAGACCCAAAGGCTATTATATCAAAGATTATAGCAGACAATTTAAATAAATATCTACTTATTATGCACAGAGAAAGTTGATTTAAGTAAAATAATGATTTTTATTTAATAAATTTAAATAAATAATAAATTCCAAAATCCGAAATAATCTGAATAATAAATCTGAAACAAATACCAAATAAATAAATCCGAATCAAATAAATAAATAAATCCGATACAAATTTACAGACACTGTTAACATCGAAATTGTACAGTTACGGGTCTGATATAAAAGGAAAACAAAAAATAGCAAAAACTACTATTTTTTTTAATATATTAAATTTTTTATTAACAGGTCACTTTGAGTCAAGTTACTGTGGTATACATTTCAAATAAAGAAGCTTAACCAAATAGAATTATTATACATTTGAATAAAATTATCAAAAAGGAATGATTTCTTTCATAAATATCCTTTAATTATGAAATGCTTATAGTTAGTTTATATGTTTAAAGAATACGTTTAAAGAATTAAAGTTTATATGTTTAAAGAATTTTGAAAATTAAATATAAAGAGTGGATTTGTATCTTAAAATAAAATAATAGCAGAATAAATACATATGAAATAAATTTATTAATATTTCGGATTCCTTTTTTAACTCTTTAAGGCAACTGAAACTCTAAGTAAGCGTAATCTATTCGAATGTTATTAAACTTATTTCGACATGAATTTTATTCAAATATATATACATACATGTTTAAGAACTGTGCAAGGGTATATATATATATATATATATATATATATATATATATATATATATATATATATATATATATATATATATATATATATATATTTGTGAAATGTACAGGGATATATACATACATACTTGTAAACATATATCGGTCTATAATTTTTTTACTTTTTTCCTAAAAACGGAGTTTCATAATTTAAATATTTCAGATTATTTTTCTGAAATTTTATCCATAGAAATGTGAGCTTAGATATTTTTAAATAAAACTGTGGGTTCTTTAATTTCCTTTAAGCATTAAAGAATTTACTTTTTAAAAAATTAGCCATCCTGCCTAAACGCATTTATAAAAATTACAAAATATATATTTTTTTATCTATAAGTAAAAGGTTTTATAAATGCTTGGAATTTATTTTTCGAAATTATATGTATAAATGTGAAAGACTTTATTGTTTTTAATGTATTCTACTTTCAATCCATCAAATAAAGTTGTATTTATTTAAAACTATAATCTTTTTCTGTTTGCAATCCCTTAATTTCTTATTCAAGTATTGATGCTTATGAAATATTAATAAAGTTAGAAGTGAACGTAAATAATTTCTAATCAAATTTTTAAATTCGAATAAAGAATACTCAAATCTAAATTTATTCATAATGTTTGAAAAATATAGAGGATTAATCTCGTTTATCGAAAGCATTAAAAATTCCAAATTGTCCACAGGTAGCTTTCCTTGTGTCTTTTAACTTCTATAGGTTATAATAAAAAATATCATATTTTTTAACAGAAAACTGTTAAATTATTTTTATTGAAAACAAATTTTTGTATAATAAAAAAACAAGGATTCTCATGTTTAATTATGTTTTACATAAAATGATACCTGCAAATATATTTTTTTCATATTAATATATATATATATATATATATATATATATATATATATATATATATATATATATATATATACATATTTAATATATTATCTCTGTAAATTTTCAAGCAATTATTAAAATTCATTTTGACTGATCGGAGAAAGCTAGAAATTGGAATATTCTTTCTTAACGTCAATCTAATTTACAATTAAAAAGAAATACCACCAAGAATTATTAAAAAAAAACTCTAAAAAAACTAAAAGACTCTCTCTGTTTCCTCTAAAGAAGATTCTGTGTAATTTTTCATTCAAATGCGTTTTTATTTTTTTTAGAAAAGCAACTGCAATATAATTTCCAAATTTAATTTGTAAATTCAAACGCGAAATTGAAACAGGAAACTTTTAATCTCAATTCAAAATTTAGATTCGTTTGAATTTCTTCCTTTCGACTAGAAATACAAAGGATGGAATTTACTTTATGTCATTGTAGAACTCAAAAGAATTTATTGGTGGTGAAATTGAGTTCAGATCGATTTTTTTTAACTTTATTTTTTTTAGTGTTTTTCTTATTTTCAGTTAATTACATCACATATAATTAACCAATGTTTTGTTTTTGTATATTGAATTTTACGACTTACATTTAAAGCTCCTTAAATATTTTTAAAATGGTAAAATTTACTTAAATAAATACATATAAGCATATTATATACCAGAAAAATAAAATAAACGGGGTTGGTAAATGGGTTCTTCATTGAAAAATTTATTTATGAATTTCATTTGTTATAAGTAGTTATTTCCCACAAATGTTATTCGTTTTAGTGTCGTAGATTTCTAAATGCTATGTGCGGTTTATGGTATATTGTAAATATTATTTCAGTAACTTCAAATGTAAAACATATTTTAAAAATATATAACATTTTTGTATTTTTAAAAATTTTTTTTGGAAATTATTCATTTACATGTTGCGTAAATTTATGCATGGGTTCAACTTTTGAATCATTTATTTTTATATTGTCACGTAGAACTATAGTATAGAACTCAATGACACACACAAGAGGTAGAGCTAAACCGATTTATTAACTGAACTCAGAACTGAGAGAACACAGTAACTGACAAATCTTCTGCTTTTATACAAGCAGAGAAAGTTCCAAAATACTCTTCTGGAGACAGTAAGAAAAGTCCAGAACACTTGTCTGGTAAATTAAAGAAATATCCAGTATCTTCTGGAACATGAAATAAAGGAAAACATAAAATCGAGGAATTAAGTATTTACATATTTACATATACTATTAATCGCATTGTCTCTAGGCGAGATTCGAACCCAGGTCTCTTGATCATGAGGCCAGTGCCATGACCATTCGGCCATGGGTGTTCGGCTGTCTTTTTTCAATGCGGCAATATGAATAACATGGCCTTCAACTTGATCATTTAGAAATATGATATAAAAGAAATGTACCTGCAGATTCAAAGAATTTAATTTATAATGTATTAAACAATTGATTATTAAATAGGTTGCAAAATTTAAAATTACATTTTTGACGTCATAATTTTCGATTACTTGCATTTACCATATCTTCTAGTTTATTTCACATTTATTTTACCCAGCAAGAATACATCCATTATTCACTTTTTATTTTATTTTAATAATTCATTCTATTTTTCAATTTTTTTTTGTAAATATCAGATTAAATTTTATAAGAGATTTTTATCTTATTAACTTCAATCGTTTACAGAATAATTAACGATTATTACCATTAAATTATAATCTTCTAATCATAATTATCTGGTAAAAAAATAAGTATTCAGAATTTCTTTGTAAATATGAATTACATAATTAAACTTACGTAATGTATTACGTAACAAAAATACAGAATAAAGAATTTTATAAAGGATTTTATCTTATTGAATTCAATAATTTGCAGCATAATTAACGATTATTGCCCTTAAATTATGAAATGATTTAAGAGCTTCCATTACGAATTATTTGGTGTAAATACCATAATTATTCATAATTTATGAGTAAATATGTATTACGTAATTAAATTTGCGTAATGTGGTACTTAACAAAAAATACAGATAAAAATTATATCTTTATATTAGAAAACTTTCTTGTCCTCGAGAGCATTCAGAAATGCAATAATATTTTGAAAAATCATCAAATAAAGACAATGAAATTAGTAAGAATCTAGAACGCGTATCGAGCAAAAAAAGTTCAAACCATCTTTTTTTTTGCTTTTTTTTAATGCAATAGACACTAAAAATTTCTTCCAAAACCAACTATATTTGCCAAAAAATAAATAAATAAAGAGGTAAAACCTCTCTTCTAGCAACATTCATTATTTACATTTTCACAACAAATTCTAAAAGCTTTGCTGTTCTGTCATAAATGCACGCAAGCATTATTAATATTTATGCTGTGCTACATGAGGAGCGGCGGCTGCAATCGATAGCATTCCATTCATGGGGAGCCATTTTTCCAAAGTATTGCTCATTGTGAGAGAAATGGCCCTTTCCTCCAGACATAGACGTGAACAGAGGCCTTTTTCATTCCAACCAATAAAACGATAATCGCAAAAACGCCCTTTAATTATGTCAAGTTGATGGCATATTCTTAAAATGGTTCAAGGTCTTGCTTTATCATTCTTTATTTTTGTTAAAAGTAATTTGAATTACGTAATATTAGTGATAAGTATTCTGGGAGGAATAAGCTGAAGGACTTTACTATAATCATGTTGATTAAAATAAAGAACTTACAATTTTGAAAATTAGAAATGAAGACTTTGATTCGGATTTCTAATATTTAAGGTACGCGCTTACGTTAAAAATCAATTTTCGACCAAATTTTAGAAAAAATCTTTCTTGTTTCATTTGAAAGTTCATACTTTTAAATTTCTAATCTGTTTTTATTTTCTTTTTAAAACATCTTAAAGCTTAAAACGAAACCAGAAGTTCCTTTAAGTTTATTAGAATTGACGATTGAGAAGAAATTTTCAGCAAAGCATTTGATTAATTTTAATTTGTTTGCGTTCTATAATTATTTATATTGGTTATTTGTTTTTAAATTTTCTAATTATAACTTTTTAACTTGAAATTCAAAAGTTTGGGAGAAAAGGGAATGGTTACAGACAATTTTATTGAAAAACTAAAATATTATGGGATAATCAAAATAAATAATACAAATAATATTAACTTAAATTCAATGGAAAACTCTGTACAGGCAGGTTTTCATACTCTTCTTAAATCTGAACTAATGCGTGGTCAGAAGACATTGACATATGGTGCAAATATCAATGTCCGATTTTAATAATATAAAATACCAATATAAACACCAAAATTGTAAAGAAAATAACAAAGATTGTATATATAAGTGAATATACAAAATTCTATATGATTGTGGATTTTAAAATGGTGTTTACATTCGAATAGCATGCAATTTGTTTTAAAAAATAGATTATGAAACTAATCTTTATTATTAATATTAGAATTAGAAAGAATATTAAGCATGAAATTTGATTCTTTTCTTGCTTAACAAATTTAGTTAAAAAATTGCCAAATATGAAAAATAATGTTGTAAATCATGATTACACATACAATTTTAATTCTTAAAAGAATTAACGAATGATTTCTTCTTAGCATTACAAGACATGTTAAGAAGTATTAGATTGCGATGAAATTGCCATATATTTCAAAGTATTTCATGCCAATTAACTGGAAATGTTGCTGTTTAATATCAATAGTTGTTGATTAATAATTAACATATTTAATAAAGTTAATTAAAAATTATGGAAAAAATTTGTAAAATACTATATAGAACAACTTACAAAATAAGCCTTATTAATACCACTTAACAGCTAAATTCTTGAGAATGAAAAGAGAATAAAGAACTGATTCATCATTCTCAGATATGAAGTATTGAAGATA
Organism: Argiope bruennichi; assembly: GCF_947563725.1. NCBI lineage: Eukaryota > Metazoa > Arthropoda > Arachnida > Araneae > Araneidae > Argiope > Argiope bruennichi. The sequence goes on from NC_079155.1 coordinate 12,742,526, forward strand.
TTGTGACATATTCAAAAGTGAGAATAAACATTGAAATACATGAGTGTAAAGATTTGTTCACAATATTCCAATGAAAAATATAAGAACAATATATGAGCTCCTGCAACAAAAATTAGTATTGATAATAAGTTGAAAAACAATGTTCTAAATTAGGTGAATCGCATCAAAAAAAACTCTATAGAGTACACAAATTCTTTACTACAACATACTTATTCCTTACTGTAATTTTAAATTCGGGTGAGTGTATTTTTTAATTAATCTGATTATTTGCATGTTGAAAATAGCAATAAAATATAAGAGGATTAATTACAAAAAGGACCATCCGAATTTTCCATTGTAACATACTGAATCTCCTAACAAAAACAGATAAACATCTAGTATTTCCCGAATAATGATTCAAAATTATATGCAAAACTCACTCTTAACAGTTAATGGCATTGCATCAAAAGGGGCGTTAACCGGGCATTTAATCTTTATTAAAATAATCCACAGGGTAATTATTCATTCTGCCAACCGTGTAGAAACTAGTATTTCTTAACCCTTAAAGATGAGGCAGAGCTCAAGGAGAACTACATGTTAAACATCAATTTTATCCTAAATTTCAAAAGAGTTGAAACTAAAATAAGATTCCATCACGTAAATTATGTTTCAAGCAATTGCAATATGACTGTATTTTGCTATTTTACTTACCATCATATATTGATTTGTCTACTATTTGTATCAACAATGAATAAAAGAATTTAAATGTGCAAATATAACCAAGTGTATGAAAAATTATTATATTTTAACAATTTTATACAAGAATTTGAAATGAAATTGGATGTTGAGTTATGATTTGAAATTTATGATAGAAAGTTTAGGTAGGTGACAACGTTAAAAAGTCGATTGATTTTTTTATACGTTTGAATGCTATTTTGCATCTTTAGATCTAATTTTTAGCAGAATTTTCTGACGAAGAACCTAATTATTAAAATTATGATGCATATTTTTTGTTCAAATTTGGTGCAATAATTTATCAGTATGTTTTGCTTTAATCAATTTAGAAATATTTTATAGTTGTGTTAATGCTTCATAATATAAAAAAAAATTAAAATTTACTGTTATAGTCGAACTCTAGTATTAAAAGAATGGATAGAAACACAATTTATTTTATATATCAGAAATTAGATAATATATTTCTTAAGCTATCTACAAAATTTAAAGCAAATCATTTTATAAACCTATAAACTATAGTTTTGCTCTTTATAGCTGTTTGAACCAACAAACAGCTCTTTCCCAGTTCTTCAAAAATATTTGCCACTTAACTGGTACAATTTGGTTTCAATCTTTTGTATGCAAATATTCAAAAATATAACTAGTTTCAAACGTTTTCCAAAAAATTCATCCTGAACGTAGTCGCCTACGTTAAGTAAATAATGTAATTTTGACTATACAGTATATTGTTTGAACTAAATCACTTTAAAATTTCTAAATGCAAAAATCTATTTATTTTTTGTGCATTTAGTAAGTTGTAAACAGCCTGAAAACAAATATAAGGAAATGAATTCTCGGTCTCTTTCTCTTCTCGTAAACAGACCTTGGTATGTCATCAATTTTAAAGTGAAAAGAAAAACTGAACAGATTGCATTCTAGAAACATCCACCGTATTGGTTTCCATGGATAGGTGAGAAATTACGGTCATGTTATTCCATCAACCATTAACCGCAATCATTCTTTTTTTCCATAAAATATTTAACAGTAATTATCGTTAATTACTACTCGTGAATTCCTGTGAAAAAACTTTTAAGGTGCAAGGTAACTTCTTTTTTCAAAAAAAAATAATAATAATAATAATAATGCCTTTTAGCCTGTATCTTGAACATGAAATGAAGGGGATGGGTAGATCTGCTTTAAAAGAAAAGAATGTTAATACCATAAATTTAAAAAAGGTCATTACCACAAAAAATAATGAAAAAGAAATTTATGGCTAAATAAATACTTTTTTTTCAATTTTTGTTGTTTTGTCGTTAAAAGAGCTGTTAAAATATCATAAATGATTGCACATATTCTTGCTATCTTCTTGTACCCAACAATCATGTTTCGTTCATTCTTCTCTAAAAATTATCTTTGTTGTTTCTTATTCAAATGCTCAAAGCAAAAAAATTTACTCTCTAAAAATTTATTTTTGAAAGATTGTCCATGCTTTCGTAGTTCGGAAAGGTATTAATAAAACAAAGTTATAGGAAAATTCTCAGAGCGTAACGATTTTCATAATTTATTTTAAATTTCGGAATTCTAAGAGAGTTATTAGTTTTAATCAGCAATATATGGGTCAGATTTTAAAGTCATGGAAGTAATCATATTTGAAGATATTCGTACTAAGTATTTCAAAGATATAAATATTTTCTTTTTAATTTATGAAATAAATCCTATAATTTACACTTTGTTTTCAAAGTGTTGTTTTATTGATTTTTGAATTTACATTAAAAACATTTGGAATCAAAACATAAGAAATAATAATCAATTCTTATTACTTGAATCAAACAAATAATAAACAATGTGTTTTCCGAAAATTTCATTATAGAACATATATTTTAGAAAAATTTACAGAATTTAGGAAAATAATTTTGCTGTTACTTATTTGCAATTATTTAGAATGGAATCAATTGTTATTCAATTTTCCAAACCACTCTTCAAATTAATTCCAAATAATTATTTTTTTAGTTATTACATTCTTTTAAAATCTGAATTATTACTTATCAAAAATTTTGAAAATCCATTTTAAGAAAGAAAAAAAAAATGAGGATAAATTTGAGTTCCTTTCCATGTCTTGATTGATTAACACTAATCTGAACGATTAACTTGAAGACTGCAAATTATTATTTCATTCTTATGCAATTTACTTTCATCATCGAACCATCTTTCCATTACAATATAATGATGGCATTCTTAACAAATTTCAAGTTGTGTTTATTCTTCTTTATACCAATAATAAACACAAAAATAAACATATATTCTAGAATCAACATTCGTTGAGAAATATTTGAAAATAGTTCTGATATGATATTTCTTAAATAATGCTATGTCATTAAATATAAGGAAAATTGTAAATATATTCCATTTCTTTTTAAGCAGAAATCTCATTTTCCAAATATGAATGCCTGAACTGTAAAAATCCTATAAATATTTTGAAAATAGCAATTTATTTTTGCCTTCTAAGCATTTTTTTTTTTTTTTGAAAAATAAATATTTTATTCTCTAGGCAGACCACATTTTTCTTTTTAGTTCTGCACATTACGAAAATAAGAGATACAAATAATAAATAATGCAGAGATGAGTAAAATTTTTTTCATTAACTTTTTTATATTTCTCTCTAAACAGTGATTGCTTTGAAGTTCGTTTCGTAGAACCCAATTTCAGTCCTACTTCGTCGAGCCTAGTTTGAAATTCTAAGACTTTCTTCCTTGCCAGAATTCTTTGGTGATTTCCACAATAGCTTAGATTTTTATTTTCTCACACAAGAATTATACAGGAATAGGTATTTAATGAATGGCATTGGTAAACAATGTTAAAAAAATATCGACCTATGGTGTAAATCAAGCTTGCGATTTTTGGGGAATTTGTAAGCACTGGAATGCGAATAATACCCAAGCGCCATAATATCGACTATGCATTTTGGATGGGGTTTTCTTTCGATCAATCAAAACCAAATTTGGCATAGAACTACAATTGTAATCACGATATACCAAATTTTATTTAAATAAGCCATTCATTTAGGAGAAACCGCTCAACATTCTCACAAATTAAATGCGAAAACTGATATGAATACATGTTTAAAATGTTTAATTTCAACAACAAATTGTATGTATTTATCTTTTTTCATTTTCATGGTATCCTGTTCGCTTGTATTTGGGACTGGACAAGTTTCCTTTGATTGTGATTAGGTCAAAACTTGATGAAATATAAAATTTAAACTTAAGGAATTTGCAAATTCAATATCTGTTTTAGCCCAACGCGTTTTTGAGTGATCATTTTTTTACAACAAGAAACAAACAAACAGAAATAATTCCAAATCAGTTAAGTTATATTAACGTCCCGCTTCAAAACAACTTTAAGTCTATTTTGGGACGGATCTCGTAATTTTAAACTGCGGTCAGATGACGCGGTCGGCATCTGAACCGACAACTTCTTCTCCAAGCTTTCACACCACACCAGAAGAGGACGTTTGTTCTAGACAATTTTAACATGCTTCAGCAGAAGAATCGCTTAACCGAAGGTTCTTCATTGGAAGCGGGTCTGGAACGTGAATCACTCCGATTCCGAGATCTTGGCACAAGACCACGGGCGACCCTAAAATAATTCCAAAAATGTGTTTTTCAAATTGAGGGATGTCTGAAACAAGGAGATCAGCCGAATGCTTGCCTGTACATATCTCGTATATGAGTCATACATTAGTATTATACAAAGACATACATACTTCATATACAATGAGAAAGTATTCGAAATGATAGATAAATAGATATAAATATAGATAGAAATGTAGATGTAGATATAAATGTACATATAGATGTAGATATATCTGAAAGTGTATTAAGCTCATACTCGTATATAAATAAATATAATAAATAATATAATATTTATAATGAAAACCTTTTATGGAAAATTCAACTTTATAAAATGATTTTAATAATATATTTTATTTTATTTTTATTTGTAGTAATAATAAATACTGACTTATTACTCAAATATATATTATCCGGATCACTACTCTTCCGATCCATATTAACTGATAATAAATTGGCATCCAATTTTATTGATTTAATGTATTGTTTTATTGATAGATACTCTACATGTTTCATCATATTAAATTTATTTCTTTGAAATTAATCTTAAATCAGTGAAGGGTATTGGGAAAGCATTTATCATCGCGTCAATAAGTCTGTTTAAGAATATTGACGGCTGGCGATGTATTGAGAAAGCTGCTTTTTATTCTCACCGTCAAAAGAGTTTTCAGTATGGCTAAATAGAATTTCCTCATTATTTGCAAATAGTTTCTTGGCAATATGCACTGCAATTAAATTTTATCTTACAACACTAAAAATATCTTTCTTATAATATTTTAAGAAATTGTTTATTTTGCTTTCAAGTATGTCATGTTGTAAAAATTCATAAATTTAATAAAATTAATTCGCGTTTTATTGAAAAGAAAATAATGCCATATGATAATTTTAATCATTTCTCAATTTCTCTTATTATTTATTACTATACGAATTTCTTAATTTTGGAAACATTCCTATATATTTTATTTCTGATCTTAGTACCAAAGGATTTACTTATTAAATGATCATTCATAAAAAAATAAGATCTTATTTATCTACTTATAAGTAAGTTATATAAACAAGCAAAAAATAGAAGTTGGTAATTTATTATCAATTTAATTTCGTTTTGCTCCCGTAACTGTAAGGAATTTTGGAAGAAAATTTTCTTTCGAGTTTACATTTCAGAATTTTTACACTCTTTAAAAATTATATATTCAATAAAAAGATACTCTACATACAAATCAACATAAGCATATAGTAAAATCTTACTTTTTTAATAATTAGAAATCCTTTTACTCAATTGAAATCTGATCCAATTTCAAATATTTTCTTTCAAAAATTTTTAAAAAAATATGTTGCATTGTTTATAATTATGAACAGACTACAAACATAAAAAATAAATCTCAAGTGTATATTATTTTGTGAAATCCATGTTCAATAAAAGTTGCGATTGTATAAGTTAAAATTTTCAATTTGTTTAAAATGTTATTCTAACAAAATTTATTAAATTATAAATATATATATATATATATATATATATATATATATATATATATATATATATATATATATATATATATATATATATATATATATATATATATATATTCAAGCCAATATATATTGAATTTCAAATTTACTGGAAAAAACTGATGTACTGAAATTTGTTAAGCATATTGCAAATTTTTCATTATTTTTTTCACTGAATCAATTATCCGTAGTTAATTTCTACGAATAAAGAATCATAAAAAATAAAGCGTTCAAGAAATTATATTTTTAAATATACATGCAAATTTTAGAATATTTTTTATTATATACTTAAAATATTTAATCATAATATTAAATAATACTGTGCTGCTTTTTTTTTTTTTTGAAAAATGTATCTTAATATAATCTTAAGTCGAAGCCTTTCAAAGTAAGGTTTAATTTTAATAAGCAGTTGAAGTTTCTTTAGAAATTTTAGAAATACACCTTAAGTCTTGTCGGAGAAATTGGGATGTCTCCGCTGTACGCTTTCTTAACAGACGTCAAGTAATTCATCAATGTAGTCATCATTATTTTTAGGTTCATTTTAATCAAAGCTGTTATTCAATGACTTGATTAAGGAGTAATCGATTATCATTAAATTCACGCCGACATCTAAGAATTGTTCGAATTCTATATATAATTTGTCAATGGAATTAAATTATCAGCTATTTGTTCCGAAATTAATAACATGTCACTTTAAACTAAAGAAACCAGCTTTCCGTTTGTTACTTTCTCTTCTTTTTGCCGCCTTTTGCATTTTCTGGCCCCAAGAACAAGCATATAAACCATTCTCTTCTTTTAGACTGAGCCACGTAACCGTAATCTAGAAATCTTTGTGATTCCATTTTTTCCACTTTCCATCATTGCTACTGTGACAGCAAACGTTTTTTTATATGAAGCTTTTTGTTACTATGACACCCAGAGGCATTTCAGCCTTTTTTTGAGTTTTCGCATGCATTGTTGGAAAAACACAAAATAATATCTTTTTTGTATGCATGACTAGGAAAATACAAAATGCTATTTTCTTAGTGGTGCATGAATGACTAGAAAAACACAAAGTTGGATTTTTTTAGAGCCTACATCAATGACTAGAAAGACACAAAAAAAGGTTTATTATTATTGCTATTATTATTATTCTGGTGTTTTCTTGCATGGCTGGAAATACACAAAATATCTGTTTTTGGTGTTTGAATGTACGACTGGAAAAATAAAAAATAATATTTACTATTATTTTGATGTTTGCATGTATGACAGGAAAAACGCAAAATGATTTTTTTTGGTGCTTGCTTAACTGACTGGAAAAACATACACAACATATTATTCCTTTTTTCTTTGCCTTGTCTAGCTTCAACTTCTATAAGAGAGGGTTTCAGACCTTCGAAGAACACACACATACATTAAATATTTATATTCTATTTAAATATTTGTGAAAATAAAAGGAACATTGTATCGCAATTATCTTATGTCTTTGAAGAGATTAATTACTTAAGATGGCCTATAAATATTTTCATTCAGTAAATATTTTAGAATATAATGAACAAAAAATTGAGCAGAAACTCTAAACATTTAAGGTGTATGTACACACTTGAAACTTCAAAATCGTTCAAAATATCGAATATTTTTTATTGCTTAATAATGTTGTCTGATCCTTTAGCTTTCAAACGATACCAAGAAGTTGTCAATATTCGAAATGTTTCTCGAGTTATAATTATTTTTCTGTACTTCCTTCAAGAATTCGGCTTTGCTGTGAATTTGCAAAGGGGTGTGATGTAAACAGAAGCCGAAGAACCTCCTGTGTATCTGGTCAAGCTACGTCGTCGCAAAAGAACCCTTTCAGTAAAGGCTGATGAGCTCTATAGAAAATCCAGTGTTGAGACAGAAAATCCTGTGTGCTGACAGTTCTCGAGTGTCGAGAAAAAGCCGGGAAAAGGTGGAAATATTCCCGTGAAAGCTTTGAAGGAGAAGGCGAATCCCTGGCTTTCCAGTGGACTCCGGAAGATATTATTGGACCATCCTGACATTCCGTTAGTTCGATGGAGGACATTCAAAGTGACCAACCGACCAGCCTGGCTAGAATTCGTTCCGGAGAACTCTGCTGCTATACGGTGTTTGGCTCCATAGAACATCTTGCATTTCAAGAAGAGAAACCAAGTCTGGATGTATAATCCGAAGCGACGGAGAGGTCTGAGGCAAAAGCATTGAAAAGGTTCAGATGGATCTTTAGTCTCCGCCAAATTAGTGAGTGATGTCATCTTCGAAAGTGCGGAAGTCGCCAAACGCATCAACATCATCACATCGTTCAAAAGCCTACGCCAGCTGTTTGATTGAAGTTGGACTGCCGTTACGTCAGTCTTCCAAGAGGGGAGCGAGAGTAGTCGGAGTCGCCGACAAGTAAGAGAATTTAGAGTATTAGACAGCTAGCAAACTGCTGAACTAGCGATTAAATGCGATGCGATTGATTTGTAGAAATTTGTAGAAACATTTTGTAACGTTTGGAGTCAGAAGTGGGATTAGTTGGATTTTCCTGTGTATGGCTTGGACCAGAGAAATGGATGAAAAATTCTCAGAGTTACTTGCCATGGTGACAGAGCTGAAAAAAGGACAAGAGGAATTGAAAGCCGGATATCAAGAAATAAAGAGTGAATTGAAGAAAGACTTTTCTTCAATGAAAGAAACTTTAGAAGATCAAATCGAAGACGACCAAGATATGGCAGAAGAAATTGAAGGAAACAAAGAGCCAAGTGGTCGAAGATCGAGTTTAGACCGGTGTCATCGAAGAGAAATTTAGCCATCCGGAGGATAAACCAAAGTTCAATAAGGAGATGCACGAACAGGGAGACTGTCAAGTACTTGCAGAGCTGAAACAGACTTCTCCGAATGAGTCCCCTGAAGTGGAATCAAAGTAGCAAACACTTGGGGATGGAGACGATGAACTCTGTTTGGACGGGTGTGTTAGTGGCGACCCGTGCTCGATGCCTATGGATGCAGGTGTTAATGCTACCCTGTTCGGAATGGATCCATCCCAGAGGTTAAAAGGACAGCTTCTTTCCAAGTCTCTTAGTAACTCCTTGCAGAGTGCTACGGATGAAGACTACGTGAATGGAATCGCTGATCCCTGTAGTTTCGGCCTCGATTTCTCTCATGAATTCGGCTTTGGTGTGAACTTTCGAAGGAGTGTCATGCAAGTAAGAGACGAGGAATATCCTGTGCATCCAGTCAACTTACGTCGTCGCAGAGGAACTTTTCCCGTTAAGGCAGATGTCCTCTTCAGAAGATCCTGCATTGAGAGCTGTGGGCAATTCTCAAGTGTCGAGAATGAGTCGGGAATAGGTGGAAATATTCTCGTGAAAGCTCTGCCAACGAATGCGAATCCCTGGGTTTCAAGTGGACTCGGAAGGCACTGTTGGACCATCCTGATATTCAGTTGGTTCTATGGAGGAAGTTCAAAGTGACCAACCGACCAGCCTGGCTAGAAATCGTTCCGGAGAGCTCAGCTACGATGCAATGCTTGGCTCCATGGGACATCCTGCATTTTAACCTTCCTGGCGGCGGCTTTCAGATTGCTATCCTTACCGAAAGCAGCACGCCGGAATAACAAATTAGTAAATGATGTCATCTTCGAAAGTGCGGAAGTCGCCTAAAGCATCATCATCATCATCACATCATTCGGGAGCCTACGCCAGCTGTTGTATTGAAGTGGGACTGCCGGGACGTCAGTCTTCGAAGAGAGGAGCAATTTTACAAATCTGTAATTTTGCTACCCGGCACAAATAGTGTCATCATGGGACAAACCGTTAAAACCGTTGTAACATCTGCCCTGTGCATGCTGAGCTTGGCTACCATTTTTCGACTTGGCGACGAATTTGGCGAGTTTGGTGACTAAATGGATAATACAGGAAAGTTCGAGAACTTTCACGATCCATCCATTAAGAACTGAGATACGCCCTGATTGGTCTGGAAGATTCTAGCCCCGCCTCCAGAACTATAAAAGACAGGCACTCTAAAGTCGTGTTTATCGTCCGAAGTCGCGTGGGCGAGTAGTCGGAGTCGCCGACAAGTAAGAGAATTTAGAGGATTAGAGAGCAAGCAAACTGCTGGACTAGCGATTAAATGCGCTGCGATTGATTGACGGTATTTGTAGAAAAATTTTGTAACAATACGAAATCAGTTCTTAATTAACTATAACGAAATTTGTGAACGATTTTATAAAAACGCAATTGCTACATTTTATAAATAATAATACATCGAATAATAAATACTTTTTAAAAATAAACTTTGAAAATTCTTAATTTCTGGCGGGAGATTTTAATAACATTTCCAATGCTGATTCAAAAAATAAAATCTATTTTTTTATCACTATGTGCGTCTTTTTCTCAAAAGGATTTCATATTATGGTGAAAATAAATGGAATAGAAATATTTTGGTTACTTTTATTTTATGAATCTAAAATAATTAAATACACCTATATCTTAGCTCAATATTTATTTAAATGATAAAAGAGCTGATAAAAGTTTACAAATCTTTGTAGAAGCCTTTTCTAGCTTTAATAAAACTTTTTTTTCTTCTCTTCTTATTTTAAATTTTATGGGCATATCTTGTCAACATGTAGCACTGGATGGTTACTTTACTTTCCTCTTCCTTGATATCGCTTTTCTTGTTGAATATATATATATATATATATATATATATATATATGTGTGTGTGTGTGTGTGTGTGTGTGTGTGTGTGTGTGTGTGTGTGTGTGTGTAATGTATGTATGTGTGTGTGTGGACGTGTGTTTCTGCCTGAGTGAGTGTATGTATGTATGTATGTATATATTGAATTTTTTTGGCATCTCTTCTACAATAGATTAGCAGCCTGAGAATCTTTGGATTCAAAATGAAGCTAGTTATAAAGATCTCTAGGCTCTTCTGTCATTTGTTCAATTTTGATTCAAAGTTTTCTTTCTACTTCTGTTTGTTCCTATAAGTAACTCATTCAATAAGATTGTTTCGAAAATACTAACTTTCTCTTTTGCCTTATAAGTTATTTATGGACTGTTTTATAATATCTAATATTATAAGAAACAATGTGTGCAAAAATCTTTTTTCAAACTAATCCGATTTTTTGCTCAAATATTTTTGACTGCAAATTCTACTACTATCCATTCAGGTCATTCTTTCTCTAAACAATATTCTTTTTCAACAGAAGGATCTCATTCTCAAAGAAAACCTAAGAATATCCTATAAACACTCTTAGGAATCGCCATAGATATATCCTTAAATTCGCCACCAATTACCCATCTGTATACCTTCAGAATGCAAAATTTTTAAGTACAAATTCAGGATGGTCCTGTTCCTTTCATTAGATGTCCTAGTAAAAAAAAAAATTAACAGCGAAGGAAGGCATGCAGTTATCAATCAAACGAAATAGAGAAATACATAAGTTGTCCAGTCAGAATTTTATTTATTGATTACTCATGCAAATCAAATATTATTACTTTAAGGGCTTGTTCTTGGTTTGGAATTTCAATGTCATTATGGTACCTATGATTCAAAAATAGTTATGTATATAAAGTATAAGTAAATTCCTTGTCGATAAAAAATGAGGAATAAAGCAACAAAAATTGCAAAATGTGATATTTATATTTGTTTAAAAGTGTCAGGGCATTGTTTCTTTCATGTTCCTATTTTAAAACATAAAAATAGACGGTTGGAATCCTTTCTCATATAAGCATGCGCAATATCCATTTCAAAATTTCCTCTCTAACTTCATTGAAATTCTGTTGAAAATAACGACTTTTGAAGACATGGTACTGTTACGTTTTTCGATTAATTACCTTATAGAAGAAATCAAAACATAAATAAATACCAAGATATAACGTAAGCAAAAAAACCTTGAGCGAGTAAGAAAATAAGCCACAAAAAAAGAAAAAGAATATAAACCAAAATAAATTCCCTACTTCTTCCACTGCTGTTTCCGCAATAACTATTTCTGAAAGCCTTCAAAAGCAATTATTTTTGCAGAGAAAGAAAAAAAGCTAAGATTTCACTGCCAACTCAGCTCATTATTCGTATTTCCACAGCTAGTATTGCTTGCCTCAAAGTACTTATTATCTTTCTGATATGCATGGTTGCTTTGTTAACGTTTCCACAGCTTTCATGGAAAGATGCTTGCAATCGATAGCATTTCCGGACAGTAAAACCATTTTTCCAACAATAGCGCTTAGTGCACAGAAAAAGACAGTTTCGACACCCAATCTGGATGAATTAAACTGTCATTTCTATACCTATAAAAGGATCATATCAAGCGACATGTGTTTCGGACATGACATTACATCACTTTTTAGTCCTGGTAAGAAAAAATATTTTCCTATTTCAATATTTCCGATTAAATATAATAATAGATAGTTGTATTCTACAGGCCGTATAACAGTTTAGCCTTTTCAAAATAGTTTGTTGCAAAAAAAAAAAAAATAAAGATAGAGAAATTATTAATTTTTCAAAAAAAAAATAAATAAATGCTGAATTAAAAATAATATTTTTTGAAAAATTTCAATGACATTTTATATGAAGGGGATTTTACAATTGGTTATTTGATTTGAAAAAAGGTTTAAATTATCATTTAATAAAAATTCTAATTAAAGTTTTATGAAAGTCCTTATGAAGAGCTTAGTCCCATCTTCTAAATTTTATTTTTGCCAAATATGATATATCAAGGTTAAATTTGCTCGTTTGTAGAATATCATCAAACACACACATTTCCCTTTATTATTAGTAGAGTGCGAACTGCAGGATTTTTTTTTGTTAGACGGAAAATAAATAAGTATTTCTTATAAAAAGAAAATAGGCAGTTTTGACATATGATTAGAAATAATAAAATTTCCTAATTAATGATAAAAGTACACTCCAATAATTAGAATAATAATATTCCTAAAAGAAATATAATTAATTATATAAAGAAATATAATTTTTTATATCAAGTCACGTGAAAATCGATCCTATTTATAATTGTCATTCATTAAAATTCATACGAATTTACATAAGTCATAACTTCATTGGAACTGCTGTGACCTTGAATATCTTTAAAATAATAATTTTGCCTGTGGAATTTGTTTCAATAGCGGCTCGTGAAGAACGGAAAATAACCTGAAACACAAAAAAATAATTGTTTATTGAGAGAAAATAGTTTTGTTGCTTAGTGTTAGACATTTAAAGAAAAACCATGCGAAAGTTATTTTCGGATCCGAATTTTACGGTCCTTGTGTTGTTTTTCCAATCCCGTTCCATGATCTCAATGAAAGTAAACAAACCGATGATTCGAACCCGACCTTTTTGCGAGTTTCGTGTTTTATGGTTGGCAGCAATCGCAATGCAAATCTAGCGACAATTTTAATTTCGGCTCGTGTCGTAGTTTTGAGAGAAGAGAAGGATAGGGAATATGAGAAATGTGTTTTAGCTCTAAGATAGAGAGAGTCGCCTTTTTTTGGCTCTGCAACTGTACGTTGCTTCAACATTTTAACTATGCCGATTAGTTATTTTAGACGGTTCGAATCTGAGGTCTGGTAATGTTGATTTAAGTTTTTATTATTCAATTTATTATTTTGATTGCTCCAGTTACGAGCACATTGACTTTATTCTTGATTTTTAACAAAAGTAATTTTTTTAAGAAACTGCTTTCATCTTTATGCCTTCTTGACACAAAAATTTCACTGCTTGCTTTACTAAAGTTTGGGTTAGTTTACCCTAAAGTATACCAGAGTTGATTATGAGCCTAGAAGGATAACAGTTGGTTATAGGCCCAGAAGTTTAACACTTAGAAATAAAATATACAAAAAGTTAAAGCTATGAATGTGATATTTCATTATCGATAAATTGAAGTTTAAAAAATGAGATGAAATCGCATCAAAATTCACAAAAGATGTAGAAAAATAAAGAAAACCATTAGATAATCTAATAAATAATCATAATAGGCAATGCAATAAGTCATCATTGAATGGTTAAAAACCACTATTTACGCTAAAAAAGAGTTTTATGGTTAGAACTACTAAAAAAAATTTATACCAGAAGTTTAAATTTTCACAATACATATTGACAAAAGCATATCGCTGAAACCTAATTTAAATGAATTTTCGCCGACGTCCTGGCATAGGGGTAGCACGTCTTCCCCGTGTTCTGGGCGTCCTGGGTTCGAGTCCCGGTACGGGCATGGTTGTTCTTCCTCCGTTCTATCTGTGAGATGTGTGAATGTGCCCCCCCCCAGTAAAAAGGTGTTGTGCAAGCGAATGAGATGTGTGAGTAGCTAAGACGTATTCTTGGCCCTAGTTGGCGCTACTAAAAACAAGAAACGCTCCCTTGGCTTAAAATCGTTGACTTCGTCAGCGAGCTTGTGCATGGCAAGTGCCATTATAAACAACAACAACAACAAATGAATTTTCAAAAACATAAATTCCTAGCTGCGAAATCATTTAATATGAAAAATTTTCTCTAAACTAATTACTTTTAAATTGGGGAAAGTTATATTCTTTATTTGTCAATTATCCATATTTTAATTTCTAGACAGCTTTGAAAAGTAATCTTTAATTATTTTTAAAAAAAAGACGAAAATTATGCTTAAAGCAAGGTAAGGTTTTAAGGACAGGAATGGAAAGTATAACTAAAATTTAAAGCTGAATGGTGATCTAACATGTTCTGTTAAATTACTTAAAAATTTAATTTTGAAAATTGGGCTAGTTTCTATTTTAAAATAATCTTAAATTAGATAAAAAGTAAATATTTTTGAATGAGAATCATGAAATATCTTTCATAGCTTGAAAAAATATAAATCTTCAGTATTGAAAAATCTATGTAAACGTTCTCATTATGTTTTAAATATCATTTCAATTTTGAATATCTACCAGTATCAAATTATTTCTTTGATTAAATTTACCTTTGAATACTTTATAATCTACATTTATACTTAAATTTTGAATAGCATAATTCAAAATAGAAAGCATTCTACTTTCGATTTTCTTTTAAACTTCCACACAAACACGTAAATAAGTTTCAAGTTAAAAAAGTTAATTTATCTGTGCGTTTTGCAGCCAAAATATTCTTGAAAAGCATTGACTAAATTCTAGACAAAGGCAAATTATTTTTTATCATTTTATTCAATCATTTTTTTGTGTGTGTGTGTGTCATTCACTTGAAACTGCAAAATGATAACTAGGAAACTATGATTCGAATAGAATTTCCATATCTTGAATTTTCTGGGAGTTTTCAGAAGATTTATGAATTGCTTTGATTGAATTTCTGGTATCAGAATATAACTTTTTAAAAATTATATATTCCATAGATATACCTGGACTAAATTATTTTTAAAAATTAAAACTTAGAAACTTTTACAGAAAATTATAAATTATGTCTAGAAGACTCGTAAAAAATTTATTGAATTCATCTTATTTTATTCTTTCCTTCAAATAAAATAAACATCTTAAAATATTCTCCACAAAGGTGTGTGTGTGTGTGTGTCCGTTTGATCATGGTTTTAATGTGATACACAAAAATTAGTTCCTTAGTTTCTGAAACAGAAAATATAGAATGCAGAGAGATAATTATTCTTATTCTTTTATATATGTTAATGGACCACTTGTTTATTTTATCATTAATTAAAATAGACAACTTGACGACAAATGTTTCGATTCGCCAGTTTCACAGTTTACAGAAAAGAGTTTTTTTGACCTTATCAGGCATATAAATAAAAATGTTGTAATCAGCTTTGTAACTTAATAATATGTATTCAGAAATTTATATTTGCAAGAAATATATATTAATGAATTGCCATCTGTGAATTGCAGCGTTTGGGTAAAAATGAATGAATGACCTGTTCACCACAAATCCAAATATAAAATTATCAGTTATTAAATAGCTATCGCTGGTACTGAACCAACTCTTCTATGAAAACCTTTCTCGTCATTAGAGATACGGCCAATTGACCCCCCCCCAAAAAAAAACATTTATTGTGTCCTCCAAGGATACCACAAACCGATTACTTATGAGGCAAGTTCTCGTCCATACTTTTAAGGAGTTATTTGGTAGGATTGATACCTGGAATTAATTTGGTTCATTTTCAAACTTTTACAGCAATCCGTAATCAGTTTCAGGACACATAACCACACGGCTTAATGAAACGAAGGTAAACTGAGCTCCATCATATTTCTAAAATGACAATCATTAAGTCACTGGACTTATTTTTATTGAAACATTCCACTGAATTGATTTCCATTTCAATATCATGGATAAAGCTTTGTTAGTGAACTCGAAGAGTAGAATGAAAGGCGCAAAAGTTTCTGGGCGAGTATCGATCTAGGAATAATTAAATTCCAACTAATGACTTGCGAATAACAACTTTCCAAGTTCGAAGTTTGTTAAAGGTATAATAGTATTAATTACAGACCCTCACTAAGCAGCCAGAGTGCGAATTGATTTTAATAAGAGAGTAATTCAGCTTCAAATTTCCAATACTTTTTTAAAAAACTCCTTAGTGCTTTCAGATAAAAATATTTCTTTTGTCACTTTAAAATCTTCACTGAAGTTGATTGAAAAGAAAATGTATAATCTTATTCATATTTTATTATGCTTTGTTACTTGACTTACAAAGTTACTTTGATTTACAAGTTTACTTTGAAAATTAATTGCTTAATCTAAATTCACTTCATTTTACCTTTACCTTTATCTTTATTTTTACGTTTAGCCCTTATTATATTTCACACCTACTGCATTATGTTTGTATCTGAACAGAAATAAAGTAAATCAATATAAATGAGAACATAAAATAAATGCGTGGAAATATTTTAAAAATTTCTATATGAACGATTTTATTTCCAATTATCTTAATTGAATACATTAAGAACTAGGATAAAATTTCTTCTCAAAACAATTTTCTTCCAAAATCAAAAATGCGACCAAGTATTTTTTTAATTAAAAAGACTAAATAAAAGAGATTTAAATATGAAGTAAGGTTAAATTCACATTTAAAAAGACGATTTTGAGAATAATTAATTAGCTAAGAATAATGAAATTTGTATATGTATTTATTAAAATATACATTTTTAAGGGTAATATATATATATATATATATATATATATACTGCCCATGGGTTGAAGTTTCATAAACAGAAATTATTTTTCAGGACCAAAATTGGCTTTTAATTACCTAAAAGACCTAAAAATTGCATATACAACATTTTTCATTTTAACTGAAATCTTCCTTATCAATTTTATGTCTCCCATTGGGGGAACCACAAAAGTGAGAATGAAAAATTTCCGGTATGATGGTTGTTTCTCACCACCCTGGTGTTTATAGAAAGAGGTGGGGGCTGGCTACACCCATCGATAATGCGACGTACTTCCCTAGGGATTGGTTGTAATAGCCATTAAGACTCAACCACAATTTCCGCCATTCCGGTCTTCAATTTTATCCTTGTGCCTACGGGAAGATACAAGCAGTCAATTAGTTATTACCAATTTTATGTAGCGTCGTTCAAAATTAAGACACCTTCAACAGTTGAAATATATTTAACTTTCATTAGAACATAGTTACGATAAAAAGTCATTAGAAAGATATTTATTTCACCCTGCAAATATTCCTTTTACTGATCAATGCGTTTTATATTGCTATTCAGATGAATGTAAGAGTGTGTTTTGGAGTTAAAACAATAAAAAAATCCTTTCATATTTTTGTCATTTTTTTATTTATTTCAAAGTTCATTGTCCTCTGGCGTTTTCTTTCAGCTGAAAATATTTGATAATTAGCATCGAAATATTTTAAAACTGAACCATCTCATATTTAGAAAATAATTCTGTTGATTCATTCTTACATTATTAAAAAAATAGCATGAAAACTTTTCAAAACTCTTGTGTAATTTCCCAACTTAAAACATTATGCGCTTTTTACTATAATTTTGGGAATAGGATTATGATAAAAATTGCAGATCAACTTTTGTTAGTTATCTTCAACCAGCAAATGAAGAACTCAAAAACTTATCAGATGTTATTATTTATCTGGAGAAAATGAAAATAATGATCGGAAAGAGATACTCGTATGGTAAGAGCTGATAAGAGAGATAATAATTTTTATAAAAAAATATTCATTAAACGATTCGGAAAGAATGTTTCTCCAAAAAATCTAACTATAATTTTAAATAACCTTTCAATGATAGTTAATTTCCAGCTTAAAATTATTCGGCAATCAATTTCAAAAAGTTTTATAATATGTGATTTGACCCTTAAATGGGGACGTGTGGTCTGTGAGACCGCTAGAGATGGATTTTCAGTCAGCCCTATTCTATTTTTAGCTCAATTGAATGGATTGACCCTGTAGCTTCCTGTTTTGTGACCTTCAATACAAGTGTACTTTTTCAACCGATTTCAGCAGATGCTTTTTAAAAATAATTCAGTTATTTCTTCGAATGCGGTCTCTAAGACCGCATCTCCCTGTTAGTGTCCCAGTGATAAACAAGGCCTAGCATAGGGCGCTAAAACGTGGGCCCCGAAATATCATCCAGTTTACTGATCCTATTATAAAGCAGTACTCCAGACACTTTTTAATGAAGCGGAAAGTGATTTTAGTGATAAGGATAATTGTACAGAAAAGTTTTTCGATGAAAGTTTGCATTCAACGGATTTTGATATGTATATTCAAACATAATTAATTTTTCTAGTGATAATGCATTTTGAAAAATGTATAAAATATATTAATATACCAAGATATATATATATATATATATATATATATATATATATATATATATATATATATATATATATATATATATATATATATATATATATATATATACATAATTTATAGGTTGATTTTTATACTAGTTCTTAACCTGTATGTTTAAAATGCCCTAGGAAATCGCGCTATGAAAGTCACACAAGCCGATAAAAAAGGGCCGATTTTACCCATTTTCATTTTTTTTTCATATAATTGTTGAATTTTAGATTATATTGTCTTCTATATACCTTCAGATACTGTCAAAATAAATTTGATTTGAAAAGTAAAAAGTAATATGCTTTTTCAAGAATATTATTTATTGTAACATGTAATTTGAGAAAAAAAATGTATGTTCCAACGCATTTACTTTTTTCAATTACAATATATTGAAAAAAAATTTCTAAAACATATCTATATATCAAGAAAAATATCTGCAAGATATATTGGCAGTTTTTCATACTAATACATTCATTAGAAAATTTAATTTGAGTCTAATTGAAATGCGGTCTCGTAGACCGCACCTCCCCAGTTAAGTCCTAAAATTTCACATCCCCAGTTAAGGGTTGAATGCGTTAATAAAAATTAATAACAAATTATTATCACCATTTCTTTTTTAATAAAATATTCTTAAAACATTTCATTTTATTTCCAACTATTGACGCATTATTGAACGGACAATTATGACTCTCACATTTTACAATTTAAAAGCTAAGAAGTAGAATGAATGAACAGAACGCTGTCTCATACTTCCGTATCGGTAACCATTCTGGTCACTGAACGGTTTGATGAACATATTACGGTCATTTTATTAAATACCAAAATATTTACAGTAGAAAAAATTAAAATAACTATCTACAAAATTTAAAAACATATAAGAAATGATAATAAAATGAAACAGTTTAAAAGGATTTTCTACTTAGAAATATTATAGAAAAATTATTTGGAATAATAATATGCAAAAAGATAGTATGTAAAAAAAATACATGAATTCTGTGTTCACTTGTTATCATGAGATAGCAAATGAGATAGATGCATACTAGATGAAGATGCAGTTATAAAAATATTATAAAAATAATTCGGTTAGTGATAATAAAGAAAATGTATGTTTGATTGATATTTATGAGTGCAAATGTATGTGAAGAAACTATGGTGCTGTTTTTTCCTTTTTATTTCTTGTGTGTATGACACTTGATGGTGAAATCTAGGGAGGGAAGAAAATATCTATATTTTCACAGATAAATTTAATGATCCTATGGGTTTTTTTTCCGGGAGAGGTTGTTGCTGTAGACTTTTTTCAGCTTATCTGTAATAAAAAGTAATATACATATATTATAAAAAGTAAAAAAACTAATGATTTGTATTAAGTGCAGAAGTTATTCTAACATTTCTTAACATTTTATAAGATAAAAGCTCTGAGGTAAAAAAAAATCTCACATTGTAAGATTTTATCTTAAATATCATTTGTTTCCTTTTGTACGAACCCTTTTCTTAGAATGAGATTCACTACTTGGTTATTTTATTAACAAAGCAAATATATTCATGCAAACCGTATTCAATTTATTAAAAACCAGATATAGATATCTGCTACACAAATCCATAAGTATGCTTATCCCGCTCAGCATCAATGAACACGTGCCCAGAAATATGTAATTCCATCACTTATTTATAAGTAATGAGGACAAGTAAAAAAATTAAGTGACATTTTGAGATAACTCTTTTTTTTTTAGATATAAACAATGGCCCTTATTTTGAGAAAAAGTTATGATGGCATGCCATTGAATGAAAGGAAACGAACGAATATGTCAGGATTTATCCTACTTATCACGATCTTTAATTTCAGCCCTTCTGTAATTTACAAACTGTGAACTGCGTTCTTGAAAGCCGAATCAGCTTTCCACAGCGGCAACTGAAACATATCTAATTACAAAGACGCAGATGAACTATGGTTTCAGGAAACTGATGTAAGCGCAAAATCATTGCAGTGTCCGTCCTCAGAAATTCCATTGAAACACACAGTGGAAAGTTGATTTCTAGACCAATTGAATAGCTAAGAAGGCTCGTATATGTAAAATGCCCACCTGTGTTTGTGTGTTTCTAATTACACCGCGACGCTGAAATGAAAATTTAAATTTGTCACATGCATATATCATTTGAAGACCAAACCAATGAAACTCGTTATTCTCAAATTATAGTCTTTTCGGAAGCCATGATCCACTGCAATGATTATATACTCAATTGTACCTATGTAAAAGATTGATCGGATGGACCCAGAAAATACGTGTGGACAGGAAAGGCCGCCCTAACCTGTGCATCAATCAATCTATGAGAAACCGTTAAGTTGTATAGAGATGCTATTATTCATTCTAGTGAATAGCTCATTTTGCACTACAATGATTTGGATGACCGTTTTAACCTGTGTATCAATCACTCCATTATGGAACCGAGAAGTTTCTATTTTATAGAGAAGATATTATACATCGGAGCGATGACTCCTTCATTTTAATGGACAAAGAATGGATGGCCGCCCTGAGCTATGAATCAATCAATTATTGAGAAGCCATTAGGGTTCAGCTATATAAAGATGGCATCCTTCATCATAGAAGTGACTCTTTCATCTTAAAAGTCAATGCTTATAAATCACATATAGCTTGATTGGAGATTATTTTCTTGAGAAAAATAGTGTGACTTGAGCGCAATTGGGATGTTTCTAAATCTCTGATGAGGTGTTTTATAGCATTATTTAATACACCATATGTATCCCTTCCCGGATTGTCTAACGCCTTTTAAAAATTGGCTCTGTGATAACTTAACAGTTAGAAAATATCGCCTTTCATACTGAAGCGGATGCACTTAGATACTGTGTTTCTTGGTATGATTTCATGTTATGCATTTTCAAGACAGGAAAAAAAAATCATTGTTTTTCTTCTGTATTTTATCTAAGCGTTCAAGTATTGCGTGTGCAATCCTGGAAAAACGTAGAAATTCATAATATAACTGTGTCGTGACTTGGATTCGTTACAAGAAATAAATCGTCACTTGATTGAAAAGTTGAAATTTCACAAAGTGTGAGTGCTTCAGGTTTCACAAGATATTTCTGAGAGCTAAAAAGCAAAGAAAATAAATTAATTGAATCGCATTCTTCCAGTAGTTTGCTGCTGATATTTTTTTTTTTTTTTTTTTGCTTATTTTTACTATTGATGAAACATGCATACATCATCATATACCAAAAAAAATCAAACGTAAGAGAATCATCTAAATTGCCTACGAAGCAAAGAATTCAAGGTCGAAATGTCGAAAATAAGGTTTACTATCTTCTGAGATTAAAAGATGCGTTACTGGCCAATTTCTTCGAAAAAGCAAAATTTAACGCACCTTATCTTTTACAGCATGGATGAGTCTATGAATTCAACATTTTTCATAGAATGTACTACTCATGCAGGCTAATTCTTAAAAGCACATTGTCCAAAATACTAAAGAACTGTTTCGACAATTTAGCGGGAATATGTGGAGCAGCCATCATTTAATTTGATTGCTATATATTGACAGCTTTAAAAGCACAGTATTGAGGATCCATTTTCTAAGATGACGAACTGTTTGAGACTTTATTTCCTTAAGACAAAATAAGAAGTATTTACAAAAGTAAATTTTAAAAAATATTTTTCAGTAATTAGTTTCATATTCAAAGTGTCAAACAAGCTATGCAAAGACAATTAAACAAAGAGAAAATAATATTTTACGAAAGTGGCATAATAATTTTGACCTGTTCTTACGATTATTGATTCTATAAACTTTTTAAACAATTGTTATAATTCCCTTGTTGAAATGTTATGTTAAAGAATATAATTTCAATGTAACTTGAATTGATTATGTACCAAATAAAATTAGTCCTAGAAAATTATTTCTTATAAATTTGCTCCTTCGAAGCTCTCTGCATTCGATTCGGAAGCTCTCTGTATTTCAGCGATATAAAATCCTAAACTATGTGCATATTCAAATTAAAATTTCTTAATATGAATTTAAATAATTTATTTAAATAAATGACAATGTCAGTTTAATTAACCTAAATTTTGAACTAAAATAACTTTAAAATCATTGTAGAAAATAATACTTCTTATTTATTTCTAAAAAGCAAATAGCAAAGGAGTTTAAGTTTTCAGGTTGATTACTACCAGAAAGAATAAATTAATATAGAAAGCTAAAAAAAAAAAAAAAAAAAAAAAAAATGTCTGACAACAAAATCGTCAAAAACGAGATGAAAATTTACAGTTTTCTCACTGTTCTTGAAAACTTATTTATATTTATTTAATTGAAAGCCACTTTTGTACAAATAGTGTAGCATTTTCATCATACAATTATATTTTTTTAAATAAAAATTTTTATCTTTAAAAGGCATATCGCTGAAGGTCGGAATTGAGACAATTTCCTTTCATGCCCTTTTTCTTCTTCTAGAGGAAGGGATTTTAATTCAAAGTTATATAATAGTTTAAATTTACCTTATATAAATATTTTTAATTAGATGTTCATTTACTTACATATGTTGATACATTTTTAAGAAAAATTAATAACATGGTGCATTTTTGCCCAAGATTGTATTTTATTATGAAAAATATTTCATTTTTTAATCTAACTAAATGTTTTTGTTCCTATTTAGAACTAATTAAATAAACTTAATATGTGAAATGTTTAGTTAAATTTCGAATGGACTATGATATCATATGAAATCACTACATTACAAAATCCTAATGAGTAATCTTTCATCTTTTTTTGTTGCTATTTTTAGATAGTCAGTCCAAAGTAATTATAAATATAATTAAATGTTGAACTTCAAAAGAGGAAAAGAAGATCATGAATTCAAAATGCATGTTCCCCATCCGGAACTAAATTAAAATCCTCTTTTAGGGTTTTAAAAAATTTCTAAAAATGATATTGCATGAAATTACACTAATTAGAAGCATTAGAAAGCAAACTACAAAGTAAAACTTGTTTTTACAAGGTATTCAACATTTTTAGTTGTCTTCACAAATTCAGAAATCAAGTTAGAAAGCAAATATTTTTTTCTGCTTGAAAAATATCTTCGAGATTTCGCTTTCTAATATTAATGATGTAGAATCGTAAATAAGTGTAAACGGAAATCTTTTTATTAATGATTGAATATGAAATTATGAACTATGATATATGTCTTTCTTCATTTCGTTTTCTTGAATAATTATTTTAATTATGGGCATTTTCTTTTAATTTAATCTATAAATGAAATATTTCGAAAAGAATTCTCTTTAGTTGTCGAAAAAATTTTAAATTATTAGTAAAATCTAAATTGTGCAGAAAAATGTCTAATTTTTCCTTTTGGAGCCTTCGGATTCATTTGGAAGTAATTATTATATATTTTGATTTTCTTCACTTCTTACCCTGTTTTTCGCTATATCTGTACTTAAAATAACAAAATTAATTTTTCTCAAAGATACTTGACATCGTTTTACGTTTCGAAATAATGCGGAGGAAAGTAATTTTTGAAAAAGCATTTTGAAACTTGGAACTAAACAAAAAAAAAGTTTAATATTTAATGAGAATAAACTAACACTTTTTATGAACATGAAAATTGAAAAAAGAATTTATAAAATTATTTTCTTCATCTTGTCAATTTAAAATATTTTTCTCCTTTTTTCACTTTTTTATAATGATTTAAATACTAAACTTGATAAAAACAATATAAAAAATAATCACCTACTATTTTCTAACTAGAACCTACATCTGGCAAAATGATAACTGTCAAATATTTCAGAATTAGTTCGAATTTTCAGCAAACAATATTCGAACTCAATTCTCAGTTATATCAGTATATGCTTATTTCATGATTGTAAACACAACAGGTCAATTCCATTTCTGGATATATTTACGTAACCCAGAGAGATGGAATTATTTGAAGTCGGTATGCAATGAAAGGCAAGTATGGTGCTAGATAATATAGGAAATAATTATGCCATATGTCATACTACTTTATATAAAAAAATAATTCCCAAATTTACTCGATACCAAATAATATGATGGTTTTTATTAAACTTACAAATTAATTTCCTGCAGACAATACTTTTATGTAAAACATAATCATTGTTTTCCTAAAATTAAATAAAATTTAGAAAAAAAATGTAAATAATAATAGTGTTAGAGTTTATCACACACAATATATGAAGTTGTCCAAACGATATTATATATTTCAATATAGATTCATTTTATATATTTAAATGAGAAAAAAAATAATCCCTATCTTTGGTCCTAATTTATGAAACTTTTTTTTGATAAATATTTCTTTAAACTTCTTTAATTAAAAATGTTTAGAAATTTAAGTTTCATTTAAAAAAAAAGAAATTGATATTTATTTATTTAGAAACCAATCTCTTTATTGATATTTTTACGATCAATAACAGTAATAACTAAAATATTTTATATTATTTTATAATATTATAGAGTATATTAATATTATTTTATATAATTCGATCCCATTATTCTATTATATATTAGTAATATTAAAATTAATTGATAACAATATAAATCCCATTATGTGCATGAATATTATCATTAGTTTTAAAATAAATTATTTAATGCAAATGTAATCAGTCAATGACAGAAAAGAACTTCTTAAATGTCATCAGTAATGACTTCCCGAAAAAGGCAATTTAAAATGAAACTTAGATAAACTCTATTTTAAATTGGCTCTTTCTTCCGTTATTTCTTTCACTGCTATCTGGTGCTCGTTACAACATTTTTTTTTTAAATTTTACTAATCATCACTTTTTTTAAACAGAACCTACAACTTTCATAATAATTAAGGACAAAATATTAACTTTATTCATTATCTAAGATTTAAAATTTGAAATAAGAAAATTCAGTGATTTCGTAGTGCCAAACGATAATACCCTCAGTTTTTTTTAAGAACTGTTGGAAGCGTTATTCGTTAAAAATATTCTGCTAACCGTAATTAATAAATTTTAAATTAGAGTTAAACAGCTCGAAAATTTACTTAGTACAATTTTAATCCAGATAACATTAAAATCTCTAATAACAACAAGAGTAACAAATAAGACTCAAAAGTAATACTTACAACGCAAGAGTTGGCAAAGAAGATAATATCATTAATTAAAAGTATTCGTTAGAATACTAAAATAAGAATCAATGTTTCGATGTAATTCAATTATCAGTTTCAAGGCCCTTCCAAATGATGAACCTTTTTTAAGAAGTAAAAAAGTTCCTGTTGTTATTTTTCAAATGTTTTATTTTATGTTAATGGAAAGAAAACTTTTTGCTTATTGCTAAATGTCACCTTAATTCTAATTATCTAGAAAGGAATTACAAAGACAATTTTGCTTATCTTAGAAATATTGCTAAAATGATCCAAAATAATCACCCTATTAATTTAAAATATTTAAGCAAAACTTTTAAAATATTGTCAAAATATGACGAAAATTGTTTTATTTTTTTACCGAAGACGTCCTCTTTACGTTTGAAACTTTATTAATTCATGTCAAAATATAAATTTTCTTCGACAATTTTGATACGAAATTTCCGGGTTCGTTTGGATAGTGGACGTTATATGGTGTGGAGAACGCTCAATCAGCAGGCGACAGTAGAAAACAAAACAACTACGTTTATTTACACGAAGACAGGACAGTACATCACAAAGACGACAACTATATACAGCATAGAGAAGACAATTATCTTCAGCCGAGACGTGCACACAGCAGCATACAACAAGACTCTACTGCAGACAGTAGCGCACAGCTTAGTGCAGAACTGGCTTGACTTCGTCGCTGCTCTTCTAATCTCTGGAAGACTCATTTTTTATCGTCGATTCCGACTACTACCGGCAGCTGCAGACTGCCTCCTTTTATAGGCGGGGGCTAGAAGCCTCTCAACTAATCAGGAACTTTCGAGCCATATCTCGGTTCCCAATAGACGGATCGGGAAAATTCTCGATGTTTCGGGTATAATCTATTTTGGTGCCAAAGTCGCCAAATTCGTCGCCAAGCTCTGGGACCTCCGACGCGACACCCGAACTCCGTCCAATACAGATGACTGTAAAACAGTCTTTCTGATGATGGAACCAACTCTGCTGGGAAGCAGCATCACAGATTCGTAACAATATATTTCAATTTACAATTATTTATAAGTAACTCGCTGAAGTTTTAATTAAAGTACAATTTTGATAATATTTTTTTAAATTATTTCGATTGACAGTTTTCTGATAAATACAGTTTCAAAACTAAGCATTAAATATGATTAAGATTTCGATACTTTGGCTCTATTGGAACAATCTATTATTTAAATTTAGTATTAATATTATACCAAATTTAGATAATTATGTAAGTAAAAAATTAAAATATTCTAACTTAACTATAATCCAAGTTTCAATATCTAAATACCAAACAATTTGTTAGAAATATAACTTATTTTTATGACTTTTTTGACGCTTTTAATTTCTTTATTTACTTTTCTTTTAAAACATCTTTTATTTAGTTTATAATGAAAGGTTTCTGTTTAAAATATTGTTGATTCATTTTCACTGTTTTAAGTAGAAATTATACTTAAAATTAGAGAAATTACATCGGATACTTTACCTTATGACATTATATTGTTTCTATTAATTAAAAAAAATATTATTTAATTATCAAAAATCACTTTCATCTTTAATTAGAGGAGCGAAACAAATTTATATTCTTTTTTCGAAACATTTTGATTAGATTTCAACTAAATGCTATAGATTTAGCTTAGTTAATGAATGTCAGAAGCCACTTGGTATATTACTGATCCGAAGATAATTAAAATACTAATAATGCTTAGTTAGTATGAACCAACGCGATACGGGAAAGAGAAATTCTTGTAAAGGAGCTAATAGCACTAATGAGAGGCATTCATTATCAAGCTAGAATAAAATATAATTGACTTTCAGTTTCAAAATCCTTTGACGTCGTTTTTTCATATCAGGCTACAAGATACTGATATCGATTTCATGATGATTCATCAAATAGCTAACAAAAGATATAGGAATTAAACGGTCTAAATTCTCATTTTGTTTTGAAATTTATTCGAATCATTTACAAATTATTGAAAATTATATATTTATGTAAATATTCATAGAATATTTAGCAACTTGTTTTCTTATTGATAATTTTTGTCACGTTTTATAATTATTATATTATTACACTCTGCAACAAAAACACACAGTACCGTGATCGAATATATAACGTCTTAACTTATAAATCGAATCAATTTGAGTCTTTCGGATTTCTATTGTCAGTATAATTTATGTTAAAACTCTAGAATTTTCGAAAAAAATCAACGTATGCAAATTTATTTCATTCATTCCAAATTATGCAAATTTATTTCATTTTAATACGCAAATTTATTCAATTTTGCTTCATTTATTTCTAGAAAGTTCTCAATCTATATTTAAGTGGCTGCCTGCTCTTACGGGGAAGGCATTTCACTTGCGTGAATGCCTGCTGCTAACGTTTTGTGGGGAAAAAAAGCGCTTTCGATCTTTCAAACGTATATCTATTTAATTGTGAATGATAATTGCCAATTTACCATCAAATTATTTGCAAACATTCTTAACAGTAAGCGCAATTAAGTAATTAATTGTTTTCGTTTTATGCAATTTCAACCTGCATATTATTTAAAATTGTATTCAACGTATAATAAATTTAAAATGGCAATATTTTCAAATTAAACAAATTAGCGGCTAAATGAATTCTTGACATATGCTCTAAAATAAGCGATTCCATCAATAGAAATCAAAGGAACTTTTGTTCACCTTGACATAGATACAAATGAATTTGTTGTCCCTTCTGACCTTTTTTGGGGTTAAATTTTTCTTTTCTGTCTTTATTAAAAGGAAATCTACTCAATTTACAATTAGTTGTTTTGATGGTATTGACGCAAGAAACATGCTTAACTATATTGCGCCAAGCATAATATTCAATCTTAGAGAAAATACCATGAGGCCTATTCACACGAATATAAAATCATTTGGAAAGGGATAAAAGCATATAAATATAATAATGCAGAATAAATGGATACCATTTTAAAGTTTTAGAAATATGCAATGAAAGTAATGTTTCTAAAACAGATATAAAATGCAGATTAATGATACAATGTTTCAATAAGTTTAGCACAAACAAAAAGAAAAATTGAGAGGTCAATTTGTGATATAATAATATGAAATTATCCACATAAAACGCAACAAACGAATGATTTTATGAGCAACGGAACACGGAAGTCAGTGCACGGAATCCTCTGTCTATCTGCTGGATATTCTGCAAATCGACAAAATAATCTGCTTATCAGCAGGAAAAGAAATTCGGAAGTCAGATATTGTTTTCAATCTAGAAAAGCCAATTTTTATTTTTGAAATTTATATTCGAAAAATATAATACAAAAAAAATCCCATGAAAAATATCCAATATTCCCTCACCAAATAATCCTCAAACTATAGCAGATCGAAATATAACTGAAGATATCCATCGCTCCATTCCGGATTCAATGCTCAAGAAAGTAATTCTTATTTGTATTAGTCTAAAAATTGTGCATCGTGATAATAACAGTCAACAATTAGAAACTTTATTGTCATAAAAATATTAGATTTAGCACTTTTACAAAATTTTAACATATTTTCAATTCGTTCTTTTTATTTTCCATTTTTTGGACTTACGCTTAAATAAAACATCTTTTATAAAAATACAAAATAATTTACAATTTAGAAAAAAAAATTTGGATGGATTAACTCAACAGAAAAAAATATAGTCTTCTTATTAAATTGGAAGGTAAAATGTCATGATAGCATTCCAACTGTAGTCAATAAATTAGATGAATGTTTCCGATTTTCAATACTAATTAGAAGCTTTTATTCAGGAGAAAAGTATGAGAATCTAGCTTTTATAAATAATTCTATGTTAGCTCGTATAACAAAATGACGGATTAATTTTTGAGTTGAATTAAAGCTAAGTTTTTTTCCTTTAGATTTTTTCCCTTCATTTTTAAAAAGTTTGATTATTTAGGGTGTCTACTCTTATCGCATCTCAAGAGCTAATTTCTAAACCATGAAAGATAGATATATAGTTGAAGTTAGAGAATTGTTTTAAATAAAGAGAAGAATTATATGTTTTGTTTGAGTCAGTAAATATGTTACTGAAAAAATTACAAACTCCATATTTCTGATACCTTATGACGTTTTGTTCAGAAGAGACTTCCATCACATCGTACTCCTATAAATTTACGGATTGTCCTGCGGAATTCATGATGTGAATTGCCTCCAGTATACTTTCAGACAATAGTATAATCCATGCCATGCCGTCTTCCGGCACTTCTGCGTGCTCGTGTGGAGCTCTATACGATATTAGGGAGGTTTGCTAGTTTTTCTTATTTTGTTTTCAATGTATATAAGGCTAGATGGTGCTTCTATACAGCTTTAAGGGGGTCCGGGACACATTTTGAAAAAATTTTTATTAATTAGTTTAAAATTTTGAAATTTTTTGTACTGATCAACCATCTTATTAATAAGCAAAATCACAACACAAAAGTTTTCAAATTTTTTTTTAAACTTAAAATTAAAATTTTTTTTTTAAAAAAGTGACGTTGTTTTAAATCGATATAACTCAAAATATTTTTGATCAATATTCAAAATTTTTTCATTAAATCAAACACAAATATATATTCTTTCATTTTAATTCGGCAATTTAAAAAATATTAATCTAAAAAAAATTAAAAAATTTTGAATGAAAATTTTGAAAAAATCTTGGGTACTTTTTTTTAAAAATTTATATCTTGAAAAGTAAAGATTTTTTTTTAATTTGCTGAATCAAAATTAAGGCAAACAGTTTGAAAAGTATGTGTTTCAAATTTCAGACCTCTATCTTTATATGATCTGGACTTATATCAATTTGATCACAACAAATAATGAAAAAACGCAACATGGTTAAAAATGCGTTTAAAGTTTAAAAATAAAATTTATAAGAATTAAAACTATTTAAATACATTTAAAAGCTTCCAGATGCATAAGAGACGCCTCCCTTCCTCACAAGTGTTTATTTTAATTTAATTTTACATTTACAATTAAGAAAACAAACTTTAGAGCAGAAAATTAAAAAGCACGTTGTCTCATGAAATGTAAACACAGAGGTTCTAATAAACACTGAATCTCTTCGTTTCACTTCATTATTGAAGGAGTAGAGTTGCATACAAACTAAATCTAGGATTTAAAATAAATTCTTTAAAAATTTATTTAAAAAAAATCAAAAATTAAGCTAAAACAGTGCCGGGAAATGTATGTTTACATTTAAAGAGATGAAGTTGCCATGGCAACGCCTTTTTGCCAGTTGGAATTTCAAAGCAGTGGTCAACAAAAATTATGATATCTCTCGTTTTAATTAAGACAGAAACATGATTTAAATGTTATTTTAAGCAGAAAAGCATGCAGAATTTTTTCAGCTAAAAAACATTTCGAAAATTTGACGATTTTTGTGTCCCAGACCTCTTTAAAAACTTTAAATCTTATGTCAAGTATTGTTCCGTAGATTAAAATTTTGTCTTGTAGCACGTAATTTGGATTTGAATTATCATTTTGATTCATGTTATTCATATCGTTGCGATTCGTTATTCATAATTATGAGTAATTAGAAATTCTAAAGTATATTTATAGAAAAATTTGAAACATGCTGTTATTTTATCAGGACCGCAGTATTATTTGTTGAGGGCCCAATTTGGTAACCCTCATATTAAATACATTTATTCAGTTCCGAAGCCTTAAATGAGTGTTTTGAAAATAATCCACTTGACATTCATTCAATTTTTAAGATTTTAACTCTACAGCTGTATAATTTTAAAATCCATAGATGAATAATACCACTAATCCTTTTCGAATATTGTCAGATTATTAATAGACAGTACATAAATATTTTCCATCAATTTCCATTTCTTCTCGGTATATACTTTGATCAATATGAATAAAAAAATGCTGATTTATTAAAAACTAGCCGCCTTTGGCGACCAGCCGGTTCGCCAATCTTAATGCTCGTTAAAATTTTAATACTTAAATATTTTATGTAATTCCTACTTTAATAGCTTCTTCATTAAAATATATCAAAATTTCAAATTTCAATTCACTCATAATATTATAAAGACCTTCAGTCATAACGTAATCTGTATCTCTCTAATTTTCTGTTAGCTCCCGTAGAATTTATGCTTGAAATTAAAGTGGAAAGGATTAATCTGCAATTAATAAAATAATATTTTTTACTGAAACAAAGCATTTTTTTAATAATATGATTACTGATAATAGAGTCACTGAGCGTTTAAACTTTATGGGCACTAAAGAATATCTTCAGAGATAATACATAAATACATAATACATAATACATTGAGATAATACATAAATTATAAAGAATAATTTATGTATTATCTCAAGAATTTGTCAACAAAATTTTCTCAGATTCATCATGAACAGATCGATTCATTAACAATGTTTAATTTTAAATGCATCAAACATAAGAAAATAAAAGGAATCGTTTAAAATAATCGGTCGAAAACAGATTTAAAAAAACTACTTAAAAAACGATGTATTTAAAACTATAAGTATATACAAAAAATATATAACTAACATAAATACAATTTACTTACAAAAGCATGCAACTAATCTAAAAATAATTTAAATCGTCCGTTGATAATGGTTACCATGGCAACAATCAGAACAGAATGCGCATGCGTGAATTTTCTTCGCCGGTTACGTAACGCAAATACGTGATTTTTTCTACGCCAGTTGGGGTAACGCTATGCGGATTAGAAATTTCTAATTTCCTTTATTCTGTTTTATTTTAATTCAAAAGTACTTCAGAATGAATCTGAAAGATTGATTCATTAACAATGTTTAATTTTAAATGCATCAAACATTAAGAAAATAAACAGAACCGATTGAAATAATCCGCCGAAAAATTTTAACCCTAGCCTCATTACTGTTGGGAGAAAAAAAAACTGAAGCCTTTCTCGTTTGGCGCTGGGGATAATGGAAGATTTTTTTGGCGGAAAAGTTGGCGGTGGGGAAAATGGAAGATTTTTTTGGCGGGAAAGTTAGTTTTTAATTAATAATTAAAATTCTAATTAAAAATTCGAAAAAAGAAACCCCAGGTGCACATTCCCAACCTCCAAGGTATACATGTACCAAATTTGGTAGCTGTATGTCAAACGGTCTGGCCTGTAGAGCGCCAACACACACACACACACACACATTGAGCTTTATTATAAGTACAGATATAGATTTATTTTCATCCTTATTCCAAGATAAGTTTGAATAGACATTCATCCATAAAAAATGTATTTTCCAAAACTAGAATATAAATTATAATGATTACATTGATATTTCGATTCAAAGTCAAATTTTTAATCGCAAACTTCTTAAATTAATTTAATAAAATTAATTAAAATAATTAGATTAATTAACATGATTTATTAAATTTTGTGGAACAAATGTAAACTTTTCGCTGATTAAATTTGGTAATAATACTTTACATTTCTATTTTCTCAAACTTTAACATGAGAAATATGTGAAGTTTTATATTACCAATTCTGTTGCCATGAAATCTTAAAACTGATTAAAATGCAGGAGCAAGAGAGAATAATTTTTTCAATTCCTAAAACAATTCATTTATTAATTTTCTAAATTCTCAATAAAGTTATTTAAATAATAGCTGAGGTTTCTAAGAAATTCAGTTTTACAACATAAAATAAAAATAACGAAAGAATTCAATTGATTTTCTTTCAAAATTCTGAAATGTAATACAATTTTACATTGCATTTTAAGAACTGCCGTCATAGTTACAGTTTTCAATTAAATCATGTGTCTTAAAGCTTAATCTATGTTAAACAATGATAAGATGGAACAATTAAAACTTTGCTATTGAATTTAAAATTAGGAATTTAAATATACTGGCAAGGTTTTGATTCAGGAATAATTAAAATATTAATAATCAGTTGAGCACAGTTAGAGTAATGCAAATAATGAGTTGAGCAATCCTAATAAGTGCTAAAAGCAATACAAGACAAAGGCTTGTTAAGTGAATAATGCAATTAAATGGAAGCATTCTATGAAGGTAGACTCTTTATCTCTGTCAACATGAGTGTGTGGGCGTGAGTGCGAGCATGCGTGCGTTTGTGTAACTCTAATTGTTGCCTAATAGTTAATTTCAAAACTGTTAGACACCGACATTTCAATCAAATTGGAAATAATATTTTCAATTATATGAATCATTAAAATTTCGGTTTTTTTAAACAATAAATGTAATCTCGAAAAACTATGAAATTTTGATGTCTATGCATTTCCCGTCCATATTAGTCATATTTAGAAAAATATTATTGAAGCTAACATTCTAATAGTTTGAAAAGAAAAGTTTCGTTTTTCTCTAACCAAAATTAGACAAGTTATGCATATCTTATTTTTGATTAAATGATTTTAAGTCATTTCAATAGATAGAAGACCATCTAATCATTTTCATTTCCTTAAGCTAAATCTTGATTAGTCTAAATTAAAAGTATCTAAAACTTTATAAATCCTTCCTGTTTTTTTTTTTATCATTTTCTTAAGCGTTTGGATATCTAAACTATTTTTATGGCAATTTGGACTGGGTAGTTGAAAAGTCAATCATTCTCATCAATCATTCAAAGTCATTATTACGCAATCTATTAACATTTCATTGAAATGTGTTTTTTTTACTTTTATAATGAATTTTAAAATATTTTTATTTAATTTTATTAATATCTAAAATTCTTTCTGAATATTTTTTCTGTATTTTCGAAAAAAATTTTAATTTTTTTAAACTATTTAATTTTAAAAAAAATATTTGGAAATATGTGCCATTTTCTTAAAAAAAATATTTTGAAGCATTGTTTTCTCATTATTAACAACTTTCTTTACATCTAAGTTTTAAGTTTATCTGATAGCATATGTTAGAATATGTCTTTATATATATATATACATATATATATATATTTATATATATATATATATATATATATATATATATATATATATATATATATATATATATATATATATATAGACATATATATATCTCAATTCACCAGTGTTTTAGATGTAGCTGCATTTGCGCTCTCTAAATATTATGATGTCTTTCCTGTTCCTTTCATGGTTTTAGTTTGAATAAGAAATAATTTTTACTTGTGATTCCGAAACTATTTCGTTTTGTTTTCAAAATATTTCTTGCTTTTGATTGGTTACTATATATATATATATATATCAAATATTGGGAAAAAATTAATTCCCTAAAATCGTTTTACTTTTTTAATTGTTTCCAAATTATTTTTCATAATATAATATGTAAAAACCCTAATAAAATATGCATAATTTCTAATATTTCTAAAGGCTGGAATTTTACCAATTCTCCAAATTATTTTTCATATACTAAGTTAAATAAAAATCAATTGCAAAATTACTATCAAAAATTAATAAATTGACTAAAATGCTCTCTATATAATAAAACATAGATTATAAGATATAAATTATGATATATAAATGTTGCAATAAAAATTAAACTAAAATGAATTGTATAAACTATATTACATATAAATAATAATCTAAAATTTTGTGAGTAAAATTACAAATTTTCAAGTCAAAATTATTTTCACTCAAACATTTCTAACTTAAAACTCATAAATTTATTTAAGATATCTCTTTGTATATTATAATCCTTAAAGAAATTTAAAACTTATGAATTCAGGTGATTTTTTTCTGATATTTCTGCTAATGAAGCATTTAATGTCACCGCTATCTGCGAAATATTTTTATGACTGAAAAATCTAGAAAAGTCTGGTCTATTTCCGGTTGAGTTCAACATTATCATATAATGATATCTTAAATATTTAAGACCGCTCTGTAACAATATTGTCTCATTTCTTCTACTCAACAGAGACGCGCTCTTTTCTTTTTAAGACAGAATTGAGGCAGATGTCTTTTTGGAATCATTATTCTTCTTCGCGGAAGTAATATACATCAAAGAAACATTAAAATGGATTGCTCTGACAAATAAGTATGTTTTATTATTCATTTCTGCAGAGAAAAATGTTTGAACTTTCAGAAATAAGTATTGTCTTTTTCTTTATTTCAACAAAGATTATTAAACTAAACCCTTTACATTTTCAGCGCTTCTGTGTATATTGGGTATATTGAAATTCTTAGTATAGGCAGCAATATGATTAATTAATCAATTTTAAATTTTTATAATATATTTTTTAAAATTTTTTAATCTCAATTTACAAAAGAATGCTTCATTTTCCATAAGAAATTACCACTATAATTTTACTGTACCAATGGAAAAGAAATATTTTGTTACAAATTGTTTTCATAAATTATTTAAAAATAAAAAAATTAAAAATTTAGGAATCTTATATTTCCTACTCGCTTTTTAGTCCAATATTCAATTTTTATTTCTTCTTAATTGAAAATTAATATAATAAATTGAAGTTAAATATAATAAAACAAATTAAAAATAAACACTGTTTAAATCATAGAATATAAATGTTTTATTTTCTTTCCCCTAGAACAGGACTAAAAAGTGAGACTATGTATTTCGATTAACGTCGAATAATTAATAAATTCTAAAATTACTAACCATCTCATGATTATAAAACATTTTATTTACCAGATCATCTCTGGATTTCTTCAGAATCTACATAATGTTAATACAGCTTCATAAAATCGATAGTTAATGCAAAAAAGCCGAATATAGAAGATAATAATGTACCTAAAATTTCAGATGAATATTTGTTATTGAATAAGTGAATGCATCATTTTCAAATCAGATTTCAAATTTCACTTACGGGTAAACGATATTTGGTCATATCTTTTGGAAGAAAGTATCTCTTTGAAAGAAAGTAAAATGGGAACTAGGTATCATCGCGGCTCGTTTTCTGGTAGTTATGTCTCAAAGAGACATCATAATTCGTGGGGAGATTAGGAATATATATCATGTTAGTTTCAGTTTGTGATGAATCATGTGTGTGAAGAATCAAGCATTCTTCGCAATATGTGTAGGATTATTGGTTAGATATTCCCCATGTGACAAAGGAAAGTCACATAGAATATTTATTAGATAAGCAAACAAAATGAAAAGATTCTTTCTGCGTTGTATTTAACTTTTTTCATTCCTTTTAATGAAGTTACAATTATTTGTAGTCGGGGCAATCGTTTTGAATAAGAATTCATAATTAGAATGATCCATAAATTTTGAATAATTTTCTGCAAACAAAATAATTTTTGAAGTAACACACGTTTAAGGTATGGCTAAAATGTCAGTTATCATTCATTTTTTCGAAGCAAAGGCCTATACTTTTTTTCTTGAATTTTAAGCCATCTATATGACAAGATTCATCTGTGTTATTTCCATTTACCATTATTTTTTTAGTGATACTTTCATATGTATTCAAAAATATGCAAAACAAAAGAGAGATAATTTTGTGAAAATAGTTAATTTCGGCAGATTGATAAAACTGCTTCTAAAATGCATTTTTGTGTTTTCTTCACTACATTATTAGGCATAAAAAGCTGATGCGTGATGTTTCGAAAATAATCTGAAAATATATAGCTTTCACCCATTTCATTAAGAACTATACAATAAAGTTTCGCAGATCTCCTTTCCTGTGATTATTCTCTGTAGCTCCGATGGTTCATTCTATGTAGATATTCCTATCTATGATTAATGCAATAATTGTTTAAATATGTACGGCGTATTTTGTGATTTACATCATTTTATTGTTTTACCCTTCTTAATAACTATTGCCATGAGATATGTATAGATAATTGCATTTTAAATAACATTTTATTTTCCCACAATCGAATTAATATATTCATTTATATTACTAATATTAGTCATACTTATATATAGCAAAAAATGTTAAATGAGAAAAACACGACAAGATAATGTAAAGAATATTTGGTCATTCATTTCAGCTGTTAAAAGTCGAACATAAAATTTTTCAGGAAATAAATAATAAAATAAATAACGAATTTACTAGAACGATAAATTCTTCCCAAAAAAATGGAATATAAAAAAAAGAGAAACTTCTTTTTTTTCACATCTGTCCTCCAAAACTTTTCAGAAATAGCATTAAATCCTAACAGAGGAAAATCTAATTTTTGCTCCAAATGTCATTGGATTAAGTACGCTCAAATTGTTCATCACTTGCACGATTCTCACATCCAACTGCTATTTTTCCTGGAAATTGCTTTCCTAGAAGTATTTCCTTCCTATTTGAAGTTTAATTGCAGCATTTCTGTTAAAGTCTTTCAGTTATAACTTTTATCAAGCGAGCAAAAAAAAGATCAAGAAAAGAGATTCTCTGAAATAATCTCTCCGAGGAAATAGCGAGCGCACTCTGTATTTTACATGATAAACAAACAACTTTTTAATACTCAGCCAAGAATGACTATGGATCCATAAACTATGAATTTGCTTACATCAAGATATTTTTAAGTGGATTTATTAATAAATTTCTTTCTCTTCTAAATGCCATTCGTTACAAAAAATAGTTTCCAACGAACTGTAAATACATTAATTTATATGGCATTCTTTTATGTGTCATTTTAAATTTCCTTCTCTTTATTTTTCAATTTTATCTGTAGTATTCTTTAATTACTTAGGATATAATTTACGTATTCTTATTTTTTCATATTATTTAATAGCAATTTTGGTTTATTTTGTTATATTTATAGTTATTCACTTTTTTTTTTATTTTTAACTTAACTGTTGCAACAATATATTTAATAATGGTTTAATATTAAAAATTAATTAATTAAGAAATTTTTAAGTTGATTTCTTAATACATTTCTTTCTCTGCTATATGATATTTGTTCCACAATTTTATTTTCCAAAGAACTGTAAATACATTCATTTATTTGGCATTTTTTCACATATGTGATTCTTGAAATTTCGTCTTCTATAATTTTCTATTATCTTTATACTATACTTTTATTGTTTACGGTATATTTTATATATTCTTATTTTTTTCATATTATTTAATACTAATTTTTTTATTTTGTTTCATTCATATTTATTTACTTTTTCTTATTTTTAACTTAATTATTGTAACAATATAGTTAATAGTAGTTTAATACTATTACAAATCATAATTTATATTTAATACCAAAAGTTCTGCAATGTAAAAATCCTTATATTTCATGTAAATTACGTTAAAAAAATTAAGCTCTTTTAACAATGTAAAAAAAAAAAAAAAACCAACAGTCGATAACAAGACGAAGGCAGATTGTCGAGACGCCGGCGCGTGGATTGCCCATACCACTTTAGTGAACGTTGTAAATCATGTTGTATTTTCCGGAAATGTGTTGCAGCTTCAAGATTCAAGCACTAACTTTGAATTCGAACTCATTTTCGGTTAACTATAAAATTTATTGTACAATAGCATTTTAGTAAGCATGGCATTTTTGGCGTTTATTTCGTTAATCTCTCAAATGTATAAATTAAGATATATGAAACAAGTGTTGAAATCTAAACCATCTCTTTCATAGATTAACCAACTAATCATTTGATAATCAGTAATATGGGAGGAAAAATTGAAGTTACATTCAAAACATCTGAAAAGTTTAAAAAGAAAGTTTTCTTGTCAGAATCTCTGTTTAAAAAAATCATTATACGAATTCATACACTCGCAATCAAAGAATTGTCTGCATACTTTGTAGTTTTTCATTTAGTTTGGAAATGATATACCAAAAATCGAATATATTCCATAGTATTACTATAAATATTGCACAATTAAGCTTTTAAACTGATTATAATTAATACCTTCTTCAGTATTTCTTTTCATTTGCATTAAATGACTATTACATTAAATGATTATTTCTGCATAGAATCGCTAAATGGTCATTGCTATTTTTACTCATTTATTTTCATAGCTGTTCTGTCTTGGAATCTTAAAAATATCATGAATTGAAAATTTATAAAAAAATCAATCAAATCTATTTTTACTTTTTTTATAGATTTTATAACTTTTTTTCTCAAAATATCTCATATATTTTTGTATCATACATTTTTTCTGTAACATTTGAATATTTTATATTAAAATCAATGGTTTGAAAATAGTTTTAAAAAACTTATGCTGTGATATAAGTGAGATTGGTTTTAAAACAATTGGTTTTAATTAATCAAAACAATTGGTTTTAATTAATCAAAACAATTGGTTTTAATTAACCAAAACAATTGGTTTTAATTATACAAAAAAATTGGTTTTAATTAATCAAAACAATTGGTTTTAATTAATCAAAACAACTAGTTTTAATTAATCAAAACAATTGGTTTTAATTAATCATAAGAAATTGATTTTAAAACTATGATAAAGTCAAATAGATGAGCTATTTTGTTCTACTGCGCATTTGAAACCTTTTTTATTAACTTCCTTTCTGTTTTGTCTGTTCGTTGCGAATTCTGCAATTGTTTTTAAACGAACTTTCCGATGAGAAAGACTTGAAATTTTAAAATTACTCCTATCGAGATGACAATGCAATATTAATTCTCTTTCTTGTGTATCTGTTTGCTTGTCTATTCGGTACAAATTTTGCCATTGATTAAGTACTTTCAGTTTAATAAATCACTCATCGAAAAGTGAGTTTAAAATCAAATGAAAAATTTCATACACAAAATTAATACGCAGAAAATAATTATTAAAATAAAGAAAATTTTAGTATACTATTATTTAAAATGAACTAAAAAGCACAAAATAATTTCTCTTCGCCTTATTCAAAATTACAATCCAATACAAATTACCCTAAAAATTTATCATTATGAATTTTTAATTTATAAATTTTAAAATTTAACTTTTGAATTTTATAAAATGTATCATTAAAAATTTGTACGTTAATCGGTATTGAGTTATAAATCTATACAGGGTGAGGAGAAATTATTTTATTTC
The DNA here is from genome assembly GCF_947563725.1 of Argiope bruennichi. Taxonomy (NCBI): domain Eukaryota; kingdom Metazoa; phylum Arthropoda; class Arachnida; order Araneae; family Araneidae; genus Argiope; species Argiope bruennichi. Next base: position 12,783,064 of record NC_079155.1, read on the forward strand.
GTTTAAAAAATGTTGTATACTAAATAAAAAATATCTAAATAACTATTTCTGAAATAATTAAATATAATTTCTGTTTTTTTATTTTTAAAGAATAGAATATTAATCAGATTTTTTTAATCGTTCGCGTAGTTGACAAATCTAATTTATAATTGCTAAAAATCATAATTAAATTACTTTAAAATTAAATGGATGAAATTAAATCGGAGTTCAAACTTTTTCAAACAGAACTAAAACTATAAGACAACATGAAAAATGCGTCAAGAAACATTTGAAAAATAATCCTGCCATTATATCTTAAAGATCATCAAACTAAAACAAACAGGCGACTAACCAAAAACCTCATTCCCAATTCTATTTTGTTCTCATACTCATTTGTTATCTTCACCTTAATCCCAAAGTAATCTAGTATATAGTTGCCTCCGAATCTTTTATTCCCTCTACTTTCATTCTTATTAAAAAGGCAGGAAAAGAATGACACAATCCTGACATTGCGTAATCTGACTAAGCCACGTCCATTTCGTTTACTTTCTTGTTGGGAGGAGGGATCCGGGGAAGAGTGGACTGTATTTCTGCGCATGCCTGATGTGGTGTACCAGAGTGCTCTCTTTTAAAGCAGTCGTTCACTCTCCATCGGAGCTTAAAGCGACCGGCAGATGTTTTGTGAGTCGTCTGTTAAAGAATTCTTTCTGTCAGAACTTCGCATGCTGGCGCTGAAAGTGTAGGTAAGATTTTTTCGAAAGCATTCTTTTCTTTCGGTCTTTAAGGTCAGTTTTATATGTAGGATAAATAAACGTTGATGACAATGTTTTTCCCTCGCCTTCTTAATATTATTAACTTTTTAACGGTTTAATATTGTATTTAACTCTCTATGACGGTTATTTACTCTTTAACGGTTTAATACTATATTGAACTCCCTTTTAATGGTGGTTTACTCTTCAACGGTTTAATATTGTATTTAACTTTCTTTAACGGTTTAATATTATTTACTCGGAAACAGTTTAATATTTTATTTTTAAATAATATTGTGTTTAAATTTTGAAATATTTTTGTTGAGCGCTTATTTCTATTTTCAGGCTATACATAAATATATTTTATTTTATTACATTACTATTTTTAAGTATTTAATAAATTGTATTTTAAATGTTTAGCAATTTAAAAAAGTAGCAACGTCAAATTAATAATTAAGCTATTAATTGTTTGTGGCTATTGAGATATATGTGATACTTAATTAACAATATTTTTTCAAGAACAAGTTTCGTTTTATACTTCGCATAATTATTCTTTTGCCGCTCTTACATTAAAAGCAATTTCTAGAATTTTGATTATTTCCGAAGCATATGTAAATCAGTATATTGACTGTATAAGAGTATAATGAAAATTATTGTTGATGTTTATTAATGTCTATGAAATATAATATCGGCAATTCTACTTTCTTATTTGAGAGATGCGTGACTCTCTGAGGAGCTTTTAATTTTAATTTGTCCGCTCTTAGAATTTGCTGCTAACAGGTTGTCTTTTCAAGTTTTGTTTACATTTCTGCTTCTTCAAGTTTAGGAGAATCGCATTTAGGCATGATTTATAATTAAAAGCTTTTTCTAATTCTTCAACTAGACTTAGTATTTAAATTAATTTACAAAATTACTTTTATTTTGATATTTTCTTACAATTAATAAAATTGAAAAAAAGTAGTTGAAACATTGAAACATTTTTCAAAATCTTATAGGTACTTTTTTGTATTTTTAAGATTTTTTGGGCATGTTTCATTGTGATTTGTATGTCGTTATGTATGCAACACTTTGTTAATATATTATTTTAAATAGCATGTAAGTGTTAACTTGTCCAGTGCCTTTATGTCTATTCAATATAATTATTAGATTTCGAACTTTTGCATGTGTAAATATAGAGACTAGGATAAGCTCTGAACTAATTGGTAAAATATGGGCCCCTTTGGCTAATGCAAAATTTTTAGTAATGTTATCATTATCGTGAGCTAAAGAATTCCCAAATTAAAAATTCGAAAGAATGTCTTTATGTGTCAGACTTTAAAATTGTAAACAGTTTGTATATACAGGTAAAATTTTAAATTATGATATTTTATTTGAATTTTAAATATGTACTTTTAACTTGGAAACCATTTGTAATGGTTACTTTCACATTTGAAAGTGTTTTTTTTTTCAAATATTTATTCATTTATAAAACAAAATCAATTGCAGACATCAGACCTTTATTTTTTTGTTACCTTAATGGTATATTGCTCGTCTTTACTAAAGTAAAACAGAAGAAATTTCGGATATATATATTTGTTCAATTCTGATATCTAAATGCTGCACTGGTTATCTATATTCATTTTGTAACCTTGAGATTAGAGCAAACTTATATTACACATAGATACAATAGCAAAATAATAAATTCAAGTCTCAATACACAAAAATTCTTATATTTAATAAATGATAAATTAGAATAAACAACATATTTTTAAATGTTTTCAGATTTTTCTAAAACTAAAATTTTTACCCTTTATTTGTAATGATTTGCATTATTTTATACATTAAAAATTCTTTTATTCTCTATTTATAAAAGAATTTTAAAAAATGAAAATATAATATAAGGCAAAAAGATACGAATAAATTATTCCTTTTCAATTAATTTTAAATATTTTGCAGATTATTTTTTCAAATCTTTACTTTCTTAACTAATATTTTTCTTAATACTAATTGCTTCTAAATTTGTAATTCTAATTCTAAAATTTCACTTAATAACACGTTATAAAAAATGCATATTATTACTATTTGGCTGCAATTAATGCTATTTAATAAATTTAATTAAAAAATAAATTCCTCTAATTTGTATTATTTTTCCGGATAATTAATTAATTTGGATAATTAAAAAGTGTCCCAAGCCTTTGTATTACTTACGTATTTTTAAAGAATTTTAATGTTTAAAATATTTGATAGTCAGATTTAATATTATATTTTAGAAAATTCATATTAAGTGTTCTTTTTAGTACTATGAATTTATGTTATTTGCATTAAACTGGTTATTTTGGTATGATTTTTATTATCAAATTTGGCAGATTCCATATTTTGTCTGCAGTTTCTGATGTAAGTAGATTTTATTATTAATTAATGATAGTATCATTTTTTCTAACTCTTTTTTTCAGGAAATAAATTGCAAATATTTTAATAGACATCACTTTGAATACATACAAGATTATTTTTTCAAAAAAAATATTCCTTTACATTTTTTACTTTAATTGTTTTAGAATTTTTCAATTCACAACGATTCTAAAATATACTTTTAATTTCCTTTTAAAGATAATGCTTCACTTATTTTCACTTTCAATCATTTATAAAGGAAACTCGAAAATTTTCTGTATTTCTTATTCGAAACGTAGTGAATGAAAACTGTAATCTTTGAATGAGAAAATTTAAATAGCTTCCATTCAATTAATTTAATATTTACTCTTGATAAGATAAATTTTCCTGTTTTATAAACTGTAAAATATTAAAAATCAAAATTCACTTTTTAGATCCAAAAAGAATTACCGATAAGAATGAGAGAAAATTATGCAACCGCAAGTGCAGCATGTGTCCTCAAGTTCACTCATGAAAACTCTAATTTCTTTTGTCCCAACAATGTTTTAATTTTATTTTTAGTTTCTTGTATACGTAATATTATAAATCGGGGAAATAATGTAATTGTAATTTCACCCAGATTTTTTTTAAATTTCATACTCTTGAACTCCTTCATTAAAAAATAACTCTTTTTCGATAATTTTAAGTATTTGCCGGTGAGTGTAAGGAATTGATATTTCAAAAAGTGCAATGATATGATAAAACATCATACGATAGAAATTCCGCATGTGTTCTCTATATCTAAATTAGTTAATTGCATTGAATTGCTGTCAAATTTAACTGCGGAAAAAATTGTCATTCATACCAGCCTTCGATCACAATTATTTACCGTATTTGAATGCATTGAAGAATTTTATTTACTTATATATTTAAAAAAAATATCTTATTTACGAGGAATTAAAGTATTATTTATTTACACTTTTTAATTAAATTTATTTGCTTATTCATGATAACCCCAATTCCTTCATTTTAGTATTCGCCCATGAAATGTGAATTTATTTGCTTAAAGAATAATCTTATATGCTTAAAGAATTCCGTATGATGCATTTTTGTATAATTTATACAAGTATAATAAATAAGTAATAGTATTATAAACGAGTGTACAGTATACAGTAATTTAACATAAATAAAATATTCTATGCCAACTTCCATTTTGAAAATTCTTATAAAATATTTCTTAAGAAAAGATTCAAAATATTCATGAAAACAACGAGTTTTCATTATGAAAAATTGTAACAAGCTCAACTGATTACTGAAAGATTGTAACAGTCTTAACTTGTAAAATAACATCAGAAAAAAAAACTGTATCAGCATTAATATTTAACAATCTAAAACTGACAAGTGAGATTCATTACGTATTCATTAAGGTATTTATTACACTCAAGCGTATCTTTTGCGGGAACAGGGAAAATATAACAGATGATGTACTCTCAGAAAAAGAAAATTATCTTAAAATAAAGTTTCATATCCAAGCTGGACTGCTTAGATTCATTCATTATTTTCCGAAAGCGTGTAAGCGGGTGTTCAAAAACCTGTTATGAATTTCATAAATAAAATTTACAAATAAGTGCTGGTAAATATATAATAAATGATTTATGGACCATTTTCTCGCAGATAAGAACAAGAGTTCTGCACTCTTAGTTTCCTGTCAAGATGATTTATACTTTTTAGTTGCAGCTACATTCCTGTTGGCCCATTAAAAGTGAAAAATTATACTAACACAGAGCAATTTATTTCCTCATATCTCTATAAAAATAACGATACGTTTCTTTTTCGATTTCATTTTTGTATCGGTTTTTCTTATTTTTGAAACTTAGGACACTGCATTTTTATCGCTCTCAATTTTTTGACTATATCAAAGACAGATATTGAAAAAAACGCTCAGTTTTAAGATTATGAATCATTGGTTATGAATTAATGATTTAAAATTATATATGCATGTAATTTTGTGTTACTCTGGTATTTTATTTGAGACAGAACTGTCAGAATACAATTTATTCTTTCTGTTCTTCAAGATTTTGAATGAATATTGGTTATGAATTTATGATTTTAAAATTAATATGCGGGCAATACTATAACACTATGATATTTTATTTGAAGTATAACTGTCAAAACGCAATTTATTCTTATTTTTTTTAGAGATTTTGAATAAATATTAGTTACGAATTAATGATTTTGAAATTATATATGCGTGTTGACGCATTGACATCTTATTTGAGATATAATTGTCAAAATGCAAGTTATTCTTACTGTTTTAAATGAATATTGTTTATAAATTAATGATTTTATAATTATATATGCCGGTAATTATGTGATACTGTAATATTTTATTTGAGGCATAAGCATAACTGTCAGGATACAATTTATTCTTACTGTTCTTCAATGTTTTGACTGAATTTTTCTCCAATACAGAGAATTTTAAATTTTAAATAATTAAAGGGTTAGCAAATTTCGCATGAGAATACATATGCTATGTTTTGGGATGGCATTTTTTTTTCAAAATACTTCTTTTCTTTTCTTTCAGCAGGTTTAGTGGTTTCAACACTGTTTCTCGGTTTTTTCCTAAAATATTATCTCTCATATCTACTGGTTTAACTCACTGATTAATTCTCTATGAAGCCAATAATTTATTAATTTTTTCATAGTGTTATGCATTATTTAATGAACATTTTGTATACATAGTTGGTGAAAAAAAAAACGTTCTATTATTCCAAGCGAAGGCATAGTTAATTAAAAATCTGTACTTTTGCTAACGTAATAAATAATGAAGACTCTACTAGTACTGTCGCAGAAATACACCTTAATTCTTAAATTTCAAATTCTGTCTCAAATTCAATCCTGAGGATCCTTCATCATTTCCAAACAATATAAAATGCTCCCTAATGTGTTCCTTTTTTGTTATATCATTTCTTTGAAAAAAAATTGAAAATTTTAGTACGGTATTTTACTTTCAGACCTAATCTTGATAAGAGAGAGCACTGATGACATAACGTCAGGATAATTTATAGTTGCTTTTTTGTGACCATATGAATGGTTATTTGCCTTGCGCAAACTCTTATTTCGAAATAAATTGATGTCGAATGGAGTATAATTTTTAATATACGGACATCTTGACAAAGCATAGTTCTTTTGTTAAAATCACTACTTATTATTTCAGTAGGCAGAAGAATTTATCAATTTTGGTAAGCTGCACTTCCGGTTCTATATAATTGCTGATTAACACATACTAATGATATCAAAATGCCTATTTTGCCGATTTCCAGGGTTAAGATAGCCCCATCAGTAAGCATATTATCGTATCTTAATAATATGTACTAATTGTTGTAAACATATATATACCTAGAGCCGTTTTAAGGAATTATAGATCATGTATTCAAATGTTTTGAAATACTTAAGAATGATGTTCAAAAGAGAAAATATGGATTCCTATAAGTTTTCTTTTTATACTAATTGACTATCATCCGATAAAAAAATTATTATTTTGAGTTAGTTTCTGATATCATAAATGAACAATGAATCGTTTGGTAATCTACGAAACATTTCTTTAGATAAAAATACGATTTTATTACACTATAAACCCAAAAGATATTATATAAACGCTGTATAAGGTATTATTCATTAATAATCCAAAGAGCCCAGACTCGCCCTAAATCGTCCCATTCGACAAAGTCTTGATTTGGAAGTTTTCGGGCTCATAACTGAAATCTAGGAATGAAAGGAAATTCTTGACCAGCCACTCATATAGAAGAGACGATTCATTGTATTTTTGTTCACGAAAAATTTTCTTAATTTTTTAGGACCTGGATACTCTCATGAACCAACTTAAAGAGTAAATTGTGTATCGGAATAAAAGTAAAAAAATAATTATCATATCAGCCTTCGGAAATTAAAAAAAAAATGATATTAATTTTTTTCACTCAGATGGCTCAGGAATGTTTCAAGAATTTTAGAAATAATAAATGCACTAATATAAGGATTTAAAGAAGGAGTACAGTAAAAGCGATATAAAAGTTATTCCATTAAGAATATGACGAAACAGGAATGTGGTAAAATAGGCTATAGGCTTGCTAAGAATATTGCTATTGAATTTGCTTTGCCATATGCTATTAAATTTCTTAAGAATCATACAAAGAGGCATAAGTCTTGGATAACTCCCACAATGTTGATTACATCCAATCATCTCAGAGTAAAAATAAAAATATGAAATTAATTGTCATAAAAGAAATCTATATTTCTGGTTGAAGCTATCAAAGTTTAAAGATTCATTAATGTTTCTATGAATTAAGTTTAGTGACTGAGAACATCTGATACACTAATAATTTTCGCTGATTTCTTTGATAGCTATTCTTTATGTGTATGTTGGAACGTAGACAGTGATAACTTTTTTTATTAAATTCAACCATAAATATCCATAGTGTCATGAAGGGAAAGTAATAATAATTTTTCTGTCTCTGCTGTTTTATTAATTCAATTTAAGTATAAATATAAAATAAATACAATATGTAGAATTTAATTTTTATATTCCAATAATGTAAGTTATTTATCAGAAAAAACCAAGCTTTACTTTTTCTTAAATAGAATGATAAATTTTTAAAGTAATAAAGGAAGTATGCTTTTTCTAAGAATGTATATTCATTGTAATATTCTGACAATTCAGCTTTTACTAGAGTACAAAATAGAGATCTATTTCATTAAAAAAAGTTTGCACAGATCCAGTTCAAGTTCATTCATTTGCACCTTTCTATGTGGCTTATTCGGATTATATGACCAGGCTCCAAAATTTTTGTTCCCTATCAAAATAGAGTTTCTGGAATTATTAATTAGCGATATATTGGAATTCAAGAGATGAAATCTAATTTATATGGTCATGAGTAAAATATGTCCAATTGTGCAAATTTTTAGAATTCCAATTTATCACGAAATTGAAAAAAATGGTTATGAAAATACTACCCATACAAGCAAGTAAAAAATTAATTTAAGTAAAGGAGAATACAAAGGTACATTATTCACTAATATTTCATTTAAACAAAATATTCATTAAATGACAAAATTGATTAAATGAGTTCAACAAGTTCGAAATATAAAGTTTTTGTCAATTTTTAGTAGAATTTAGAATTATTACTGGTGAATCATATGTGTTTCTGAACTCGGAGAATTTTATTTGTTTTCTATTTAAAGGAAAAAATTTACGTTCTTCTTGATTTTTTTTTTTTTTGAGAATTAAAGATAATTTCTTCTTCTTGCTTCCACTTTTCCTCACAAGTATTTATAGCATTACTGCAAAAGGAAAAAGGGAAAAATACTTGAATCTCTGGCTCATTTAATACAAATGACCCCGCCGCGAATAAATTTTAACGATTTAAATGTTCTCCTTTTACGGATCAATTTGCTAATTACTTTAAAGCAATTTAATAAATACTAAGTACTGCTTGAAGTCTTTGTACTTTTTCAAAGCCTTTTTTTATTTTATAAAACAATTTGTTTAAGATGAAAAGACTTAATTAGTACAATTTTACTTTTAATTAAAACTCGCTTTCTTGAATTGTTTAAAAAACTTTTAAAAAAAGGCTTTTAAGTACACCAGCACTGGGATTTTCAATCTTTGAAGTTGGTTGATTTCAAAGAAGTAGAAATAGCAAACTCTTCCGTAAATTCTTAAAATGGGGAAAATTTATCATCGTGATTGCTCATGGCCATTAAAAAAATATTTGTAGAATCGCAATTCCCTTAAAGATAGTATCAGTATCTTCAGAGATTGCACAATCCAGCTGAGTTTGAGGATAATCTCAACATGAGATTTAGCTTAAGCTATAAACTAAAATAGCAAGAGTGAATTTACAAGAAATTATAAATAGTAAAATATTTAAATAAATTATTAAATTTCCTTTTTTTTTTTTTTTTTTTTTTTGAATTTAGAATAATTATATGAGAAGCGTCCATTTTGTTTCTGAACGAGTATCTTCTTTCTGATCGAAGAAAAATGCTAAATTTGTCTTGAACATATTTTTCCTTTTGGTGAATTAAAAAAAAGTGCTCTACTTAGGGCCACTTTTCCACCCAAACACTTGAAGCATGATTTTAAAAATAATAATAAAAAAACCCCTCGAATTTATGACTCGTTTAATAAAAATGATCCAGCCATAAATTTTTTTAATGCTCTTCTTTTAATGGATAAATTTTCTAATTTATTTTAAAGTAATTTAATAATTATTAAATATTGCAGGAAGTCTTTAAATTTTCTCACTACAAACTTAATTTTTTAAATAATTATTTTCGAGAGTTTAAGTAGAAAAGACTTCACTAGTATAGCATATTTTTTAATTAAAATGTGTTTCTTTGAATTGTACACCAATCCTGAGTTTTTAAAGCTTTTACGTTGGTCAATTTCGAAGTAATAGAAATAGCAAACTAATTCTTATACAAAGCTATAAAATGGTAAATAATTCATCATCTGAATTACGCATGGTCACTTTAATACCTTTGTAAAATCATTATCTACTTAAATTATTACCAGTATCTTTAGAGTAGCCCCGACCCTACTGGTTCTGCGATCAATCTAATTCTAAAATTTAGTTTAACTAAACTAAAATCCTGTTTTAACCCCATAATAGATTAGATAACTTCATAACCAAGTCAGATTTAGCATATTAGGTGATCATATATTTATTATTTTTCAGCGATCATTTCAGGTGATCATATATTTAAAATGTTAAAGCTATCAGAATTCTATTTTTTCAAGGATGAGGCCGATAACTTTAATCAACAGGTTGATAGAGAAGCGACATCCTTTCTCTAAATTCTTTTTAAAGACTTATTTTCACCAGGCACGGGCCTAATTCATTTTTAGTGGAATAATGAAGCGAAATTTAAGGTCGAAATTTTATACTCTGCCATTAGAAATGCGTGGGTTCAAAATGAGGCAAATTCAATTAGCGATAGAGGGATCATTAATTCAGATACATTAAAGCCTCAAATCTTTGAAACGAGCAACGCCGAAACACGAGTGTGATTATTTTTATATCTGCATTCTTGTAAAGTTTTAAATGTGGTTTAAATATACCAATTAAGTTTCAAAGATTTCAATATAATAAAAAAGGCATTAATTTTAGCAATTTATGTTTTTTTTCTTGGGATTTTTTTATGATAGTAAACTAAAATAAATAACTCTGGAAGATATTATTATTTTATAGTTTTTTCAAGTTTCAATAACCAAATAGATGCTAGTAAATATAAATTTTTTGTGCTTGGAGTTGAGCACAAAACATGGATTTTCATCTTCTTTTGTTTTAATATTTTTTATGGATTAAATCTTGAAGATTTGTAGTTCTAAATTCCAAAAAAAAAATGTATCCTCAATGATTTCCGAATTTTTTTCCGGAGTTTTTCATTTGAAGAAACTGAAAAAAAATAAACCTCTGAAAGATGTTATTCTCTTACAGTTTTTAGAGTTTCATTATCAATATAAATATCAATTTTTTTTGCACATGGATTTATACACTAAAACTGTTTTTTTTTTTATCTTCTTTTGTTTCCATAGTTTATTAGACAAACTCTTGAAGGAATTTAAAGCATAGCAAAACATTTTGGTTCTAAAGTACAAAACAAAAGTATTGATTATTGCAAGAAAAGCAAAGGGAAAATATAAATTTTCTGAAAGATCTTAAGCCCAGTGATTGTTAACTTCCATTAAGCCTTATTTCAAGGAGAACTATCTTTCTTCATTTTCGAAAAGAAAAAAAATATCATAACGATAGAGAGTTGATTATTTGAAGACAAAACAATTCTTGGCAGAGTAGAAACACAATGTAACTACTGTAACAAATTGTTTTCTTTTATACAAATAAAAACTTCTGGAATCTCTTAGAGCTAATGTTGGACAGGAATCTTTTCACCGTTTGACATATATATATATATATATGAAGAAAGATACAACCTACATTTTAAGAATAATGGCAAATCTTGCCAAATTTATTATTGATAGAATGATTATTATTCTTATGTGTTCTGATTTATCTGCTTCTACCTTTTCGTAAGACATTTTTGCAAATATATTTTTTATATAATTGCTAAATTAATCTGAATAACTATTTTTATTTTCCTAAATAATTATGATTCTGTGATTTTAAACACTTCTGAATTGTTGAGGGAGTTCAACATTTTTTTAATTAAAAAAATAGTGTATGTTCTAACAGTTTTATTGATTACATTCATAGTAAATATTTATGGCATTTACTTTCATAATATATATTAGATAACAAAACTCTTTAAATCTTCTTCAATATAACTTCAGTAACTAGAGTCATCATTTTAAAAGACAGCTCCGTGTTTCCTATATTTGCATTCCTGAAATATTTTTCGGTATTGTATTGACGATATTTTCCAGGTATTTCGAAAATACCGAATTAGTTTGCCAACATGCGTGTTTGATGAATTTAAAATTTGCTATTCCAAAACAACCACTATTATTATTCATTTTTTTTTTACATTTTCAGAATTATAATCTTCTTTCTAAGGCAAAAATAAAATTTAAAAAAATTCACGGATATACAGATTGTATGAAAAACTGCCGATCTGATATCACTAGTAATATGAAATAAAGTTCAAATTAAAGTTCAAACACGCTTAATAACATTTTGTTTACATCTATATAAATGAATATTGCTTTAGTCATATGAATGTAAATAAAAGTGATTAAGACAAAGATTCTCAAGATTTTTAAATTTCAATTAGAATAATTAAGAATAAAACTAAATATATACGCCTCATATTCATAAAAATTTTTCTTTTTAAAAATCAATGCCTCTTTAATAGGATTTTTCTAATAAATGAATAAAATATTTAAAATTTATATTATGCCTTTATATCCGAAAATTTTTCTTCCACTCAGCTTGGATAAAACAGGCAAGTTCTTTCATTGATTTTAGATGGTTTCTGCACCCATAATCCAACTATAGGAGTTTTCTATAGAGTTCGATTCTGGACTCTAGGCAGGACATTCCAATTGGTTCACCCCAATGTCATCATATCAATCCATGGAGAACCTGACACCATGATAAGTGGCGTTGTTATCCTGGAAATAACAATGATACAACCGGTAAAATTGCCACTGCGTCGGAAGTACATCGTAGTCTAGAGTAGTGGAGTCGGACTCGGTATTGAGCTTACATGAATTGGGATCAAGTACCCCAATCCATACCACGAGAAACATCCCCAGACCATAATTTCAACTCCATCAAACTTAACTGAAGGCACAATACCTTTTGGCAAAAGTCATTTTTCGTGCATGCGTCAAACCCAGACTCTGCCATCCGACTGGTAGAGATTGAAACTCGATTCATCATTTCGAGAATCTGTTTTCACTGGTTCTCTGGTCTCAATTTCGACGTGCCTTGCACCACTTTAACCAAACAGTGCGGTTGGAATTTGTAATCATAGGTTTATAGGCCGCTTTATGACCATGGGAATCAAGGAAGTGTACTTTCTCGTGGATTGTATTTATCTAAACAACAATCCCGAACGTTTGTTGGAGCTCCTGGAGCATGTGGGCAATCAGTTTGGTGAGGTCTTTCCGAATTTCTTTGGACGGCGCTCGTCGGTCTCTATCTCTTAGTTTCGTTGGTCTGCCGGATCGAAACACATTCCTACAACCATCATTCACGTTCCACTTCTTAATCAAAAATGCCACTGTCGATTTTTGAATGCTTAACTCACTAGGTATGTCCCTTAAGGATTGATTATTTCTATGAAATCCTACAATTATGCCTCCCTCGAATAGCTTTGAATTGTGTGGCATGCATATATGCCATACAAGAAATTCAATTATCTATCATACAACATGAATTGATGTGATGTAAAGGAGAAATTTCATCTAGTTCCAATGCAGAACTGTAAAGCGCCAAACATTTCTATAGTCTCGATTTTTTTTGTTAGAAAAGTGAATACATGCATTTTATCTATATAGGAAGAAAAACGTTGAGAGTTTAGAGAAACAATATCTGATTAACAATCTGTACAGTTTGAATTTAAAGACACGTTTCAAGTGGCATAAATTCGTCTGATAATGATTCTCCCATATTACAGCTTTCCTTTTTAGGCGGAATATATGCCTAGTATTCCATAGAGATCCTGTAAACATGTCATTTTCAATCTAAAAAAACTTATGACTTAATAAAAGTTTAAGATTTTTTTTTTGAGTTTCTGTTTAGTAGCAGATTAAAATTTGAAAGAAAAGTATTTATTATTTAAATTTCAATTCACTATGACACAAGAAAAATAATGAATTTATTGCAAAAATCCACATCAGGTGTACTTTACCTAAAGACAATAAAATTATTTTCTTTTCAGAATATTAGCCAAATTTTGTTGAAACTGACGAATAAGATAATGCTTTATTTATAGATCATAACTTTAATATCGTTTGAAGAAGCAGAAATTTACCTCTTAGCTAATGACAAACCCGGTAAAATATTGGTTAGTTTGTGCCAGATCTCTTATTGTTCAGTAAAAGAAGAAACAATCTGTCAACAACAGGTACACTGAAAAGAGAACAATAAATATTAAAGCCGCGTGTTAAATTAAGTTTAGAATGAAGCAAATTAAAAGTTTCGGCTTAAATTGATCAATTAAGCTACAATTATCTAAAAAAATCATGATAGGAATGAAACAAAATAGAAATTTCCGCTTAAATAGAAAATTCTCGCTGTGATTGTTTAATTTTTTAAAATTATATTAAGAAAAACATATTTTATTTTTAAAGGAGTAAAGGATTTTTAATTAATGATTACGAATTTTAAAAGAACTGCATTTTTTCCTTAAATACATACTTTGTATTTGAAAATACTTTTATTCTCTTATATTTTTTATTTGGTTGTTGGTGAAAGATTTTTGTTTTAATTATATTATAATAATTGAGTCCAAGCTGAAACTTAATTTAAGGGATCATACTTTAAATAATTATTAAAAATTGAAAGATTTAATGGAGTAAAATTCTTCTTCCATGATAATGATTTTTTTCTAAGAAAATCTTAAATATTTTATTATAGACATATAGATATTATAGACATTTAATATGGAAAAGTAACGAATAATTCATTTATATTATTCATTTCCGCATTTAATTTCAAGGAAATGCGGGATTGGTGTAACATTTCTTAGAATTGGACGGTCAAAGAAAGTTTAGTTTGTGTGCAATTCCCTAGCAGTTTCAATAATGCATCATGTTTAATATGCAAGCAAATCATATACATTTATATAAATAAATAAAATGTATATTTTATTATAAATTTATTGCCTGTTTACCTCGTAAAGTCATTAATGAGTATTAAATTTGATGCATAAATTTGAGTAACAATCAATAAAGAACACGGTCCTTTAGAACAGTCAGTACAGAGCCGTGATGCAGCAGTGCGGTTCAAATGCCGTCTTAGTCATCTGATCATTGTCTAAAATTGCAAGTTTAATTCAAAATATCCCTATTGTTGTTTCTATTGATTAAAGTGGATATTAATATAAATTTTGAAAATTCACCATGTCTTTAGAAAACGTTTTCGGTATCCAATGCATTTGAAACCGGCGTCTGCAAATGACGAACATATTTCATTTGCAATAAAAAACTAAATATCTTCTCAGATATATTCTAACTACTTAAAATAAGCACAAAAATGTTTAGTATGCATGAAGTACAACATGGTCAGAATTACAAGAAACACGAAGTTTCATTACATTTTTCATTTCCTTTTAGGCAAAGCAAAATCATTAAAAGTTTACAGAACATTCTAATTGGTTGTCAATCTTACCTATAACTGAATTTAATTTTCTGAAATTTTAATTTTACAAGAAAGTCTTTTTAAATCGTTTGTAGAAATTATTTGTAATAACCACAGGCTTTAAGATACTTTGAACAAGTTTAAAATTCAATCTTAGAATCGATACGATAATTTAATTTAACTAAATTGAACGAAATTTAGATGTATGATTTCCAAAATATCTTTAGTACAAAAATCTAATGATCTCAAATCAAAAGACATCAATCTGCTAATTTACTTCAACGAAATGCGCCTTTTGGTTTTGAATCTATATTCTTATCTAGCAAAACGTATTAGTTCAATTAAATCAGGATACTCAAAAATATCTGACCAAATGGAAAATTTAGAAAAGAACAGCCAAAATTATCATTCTGGGCCAGAAACTATACGTCCTTAAATAGCACATTAGGGCCTCGTGTCTAAGAACGACATTAAGAAAGGAAATTAGCAATGAAATGCCAAATGAAAGGCCAAATAGACAATGAAATGCCAAAATAAGAAATGAAATGCCAAATAAATAGGATCAAAACTTCAAAACATCTGTAGCAGATGCTCGAAACGGTGAGAATAACCAAGTATCACCTTCTTTTTGGATGTTTCTCGGGACATTAAAAAAATTCGGGCATATCTTATATATTTCTTTCTTCAGCAATCTAGCATTTTTGCGCATGGTATTCTTCGCGAGCTGCCATGACATGCCATTCCCTCTTAACGAGATTGGATATTGTTGTACTCATGACAGGATATTGTTGCTATCTGCTTCCACTAATACAGGGATCCTTCAGGCTTAGTCGAAATTTTTTTCTTTACCTCTGGCATTTTTAATTCAATAGTCTATCTCGTAAATAATAATTTGCATAAAAATATATTTCCATTATCTTTGCTTACCCTTATAAATTAGCCAGATATTTATCAGGAATTGTAAATGCTATTTTCATTTTCGTGTTGGGACAAATCTTACCCGAGAATTTTCCAAATTTAGTATTCAATCAATTAAGGCAGACAATAAAATTACTGGAATTAAGATTTATTATTAAATGCTTTGACCTGAAAGCAAATCTCGCTTACTACATTTAATAAGTTCCATAATTGATTTATATAGAAAATAAGCATATTTTACAAGATATAACTTTACAAAGTTTCGAATGTAAATATTGATTTGGATGCTTCATAAATCAAAAAAATAGTTTCATCAATTATCTATTTATATAAGTCTTGGGAGAGTCTATGTTTTGCAATTTACCCAAATAGACTTTTTAACATCACTTTACGAAGTTTTGATTGTAAATAATGATTCCTTTGCTTCACAAATTCAGCAATGTTTTTTTTTCAAATATCTATTTATGTAAGTCCTGAAAAAGTCTATGTTTTGCAATCTTCTCAAATACACTCTTTAAAAGCAGATATTTAACGAATTAACTTGTTCTTAGTACAATCCTTTTATTAAACCAAAAATAGCTGTTTCCCAAACGAATCTTTTGAGAGGAAGCAAGACGGTGTCCGAATACATCATTTAATGGCATGGGTAGTTGCGGTAGCCACGTGACTAAGTAGACACGTGCATTGTGCCCCTCGATAAAAGAAAAGCACCGAAGGATCTGATTAAGTCTTCAGTAATTTTTTAAATGTGAGAAATACGAGGAAATGTTTTGCAATAGAAAATCTGAATGTAAAATATTTAGAATGAATAAATACTATCATATATTGAAAAATTGGACTTTAATTAATAGCTATAATATTTATTTAAAGGTGGATATTTTATTCCTAAATATTTCTTCAATCCCATTTCTTTTTCATTTTGTAACTTAGGAATAAAAAGGGGTTATTTCTGTCTAATAGTTTTTCGAAATGGAATATAAAGAGAGTTGCTTTCTTTCATTCTAGATAAAAGAAGTATTTTATTGAAAGCCAGGAGATAAAGAGAAGAATCTGTTCATTTTTATTTTCAGTATGTTCGGTTTCTTTGAAAGGGATTTAGAAATAGCTATTCAGTTTTCCATTCAAGCTTTCCGAGTATTTTAAATTGCTTTCACTTTCATTCAATAAAAATAAGAACGATTACATAACTCTCTTAACCATATGCAATGGATAAAAGAAAAAAATCTATTTTTATGAGATCTCAAGAAAAAAAAAGCAGTGCAAATTATTTTGCAGTCTTTTTGAGATATCTATTTTTGAATTCTATTCCTTCAAACGTAGCCCTAACACCTATATAAAGGAAAATCCTACAGAGAGCATGTAAACCACACTTTCAACTAGTCCATATGTTTTTCAATATTTATTGCATTTTTTTACCCATCTATCAGTATTAGAAAAAAATCGTGTTCTGGCTTATATCAGTTCTTTCAAGAATGTGGCTTCTTTTTATAACTTTAAAGATTATAGCTTCTTATCTTTATTAGATAAGGCCAAAAATCTTTGTAGAAACAGATAATTTCTTAAAAGGAAACAATAAAACACGGAATTTAATTAAAACGTATGCGTAAGTACTGAATAAAACTTGCATCCATAATAAAGTAATTTTCCTATGAAGATGTTCAGCAACATTATTATTATTTTTCGGTTTCATAGAGGTAATTCTCAATATTTTTAATTATATTTATATGCTTTATGACAGCAATAACAAATTTTAATTACAATAAATTTTCAATATTATTCAACATGTGAAAACATATCATTGAATTTTGGTTTGAAAATATTTTTCATTATTTGTTTTAAATCTAACCAAAGAGCAATAAAGAATAGATAAAGGCGATAAGTAGTAAAATAATTTTGCATTTAATCTGATCAAAAAGCGATAATTAACTTATAAAAAAACTGATCAATCAAATAATCTTATGAATGAAAATAATTTTTATTATTATTTGAAATTTAATATATCTACAGTCATTGAGAAATAAAAGAAATAAGAGGAAAAATTAAATTAGTTAAATAATCCAGAATTAGTTAAACAATCTAGTATCTGACGTCCGAATTCAAGCAAAAAAAAGACCCAAATAAGTTATAATACACCCAAATCCATTCTGATTATTTGAAAGCAATGCATCGAGCGTAAAAATTAATCCAATGAATCAATTTACATAATTATTAAAAAGAAGGATTTATTCACTAACTTACTTGAACGCGAAATATTTTCTCATTTTCCTTAGTAATTGCTCCCAAAGGATTAAGAGATTTTATGTATTCTTCTGATAAACTCCTTTTACATAAATATATATTAAGCTTATCAGAAAAACCTCGGGCGTGGTTCTAAAATTTGAAATATGCTGCAGAGTACATTTATCTTGAATATTAATTTTAACATCAAAAAGGACTGACGAAATAATGAAGTCTGTTTTTGTTTATGAGCAATAATTACGTTGTGTTTCAAAGTAACAAATTAGTTATTACTTAGAAAAGTACAAAAAAAAAAAAGTGGCACATGTTTTTAAAAAATGCTGAAATCTCTGCAATGTTTTTGTGAAAGTTTTTTTGAAACAAAGAACTGAAGAAATTAGCTTTTCGTGAACAGCAAACGCATTGTTTAAGAAAAAGAAACCTTTAAAACGAAACACTATATAATCTCTGATTTAAATAAATTATTTTTCTGGATATTTTTCAAAAAGGATTTTTATTCTTAGAATTAATTCTATATTCTACAAGGGAATTAATTTATTTCACAGCTCTTCCATTTGTCTGTTTTTTAAATCAAAATTATTTTATTAAACATTTTAATTTCTTTCAGGTATTTTTAACCCTTTCTTGGAAATGATTCCAAATGTTGCATATTTATGAAACATCTTGTCCATTTTTCTGCACTTTATTTTAAATAAATGAATTGTACATTTTACGGAAAGAATATTTTAGAGACTTTTAACTGTTCAACGTTCAAATTTATTTAATATTATTGAAACGGACTTTCTTCGTAGGACATTTTTACATAGATAAGTCCAAATGTAAGAATTTTTAAGTAAGAAATTGAAGAAATTCATTATATAAAAATGCTTTTAAATATGAAACTGCAATCTATTATATTCATCACTTTATTCAACATGTAAGAATGATTAAAATTATTTGATCATGTTTAAATTGAGGAGTGTTTTTTTTTATGAAAAATGCATTTGAAATAATGTATAGACATATAAATGTCAAAGGAAACACAGGAGAAAAAATATTAAGGGCATAACATCGTTTTTTTTATATCAGTTCGATTATCAGGTTAATATTTCCGATTAAAACTGTAATTACAAAATAGTATACATTAGCTTTATGTATTTTTGATTTCAAAAAAGAGCTTTCAGATTTTAAAAATTCCGATAAAGGATTTCAGTTAAAATTGATATTTTAAAACAACTAGGCTCATCTCATTATTATTAAATACTTGAAAGAGTTTAAATAAAAAAATATTTCTTTATAGTTTTGAAAAGAATTATAACTTCATAAAAGGAAACTTTTATAAATGATATCGAAAGTGAAATCTATAGCACATTAAAAAAACATTTTTACATTCAAATTTTATTAAACAAAATTTTTTACTCTTCCGGTACTAATACTTCATTAATACTTTACATTATTTAAAATATTATTAATGAAGATTTAATTTCCTTTTAGAATTTTGTTAAATCCCAGTGACTTTTCATAATTTTTTCTTTATTATTTCATTCCAATTTTACATATTCTAAGCCATAAATTGATAATATTATTTTCGTCAGTACTGTTTTTTTAACTATAAACGTTAATTTAGGAATTAGTAAGAGGAGGTAACAGAAAGAAAACTGTTTCGAAATTAAATACTTCGACGAAATTGTCAAGTCTCTTAATTTAAAAAAAAAATAAATGTATAATAAATTTTAGTATTTAAGTAAAAATTTGTAATTATCTCTTTTGTACTATTTTATTTGTGTGAAATATAGGAAAATGTGCATTAAAATTTCTCTATGCAAACATATATATATATATTGTAAATAGTGAAATTTTTTTTTAATTTTATTTTAGATTTAATTTACAAAGTAATATTTTGACAATAAATAATATTAACTCTTATTACATTAGAAACTTTAAACCTACAACAGTCGAATTACAAACTCGTTTTTTATAATTATGTTTATAATAAATGTCTTAAATAAAAATTAGGCTTTCATTTAAAACATTAAGTATTTTAGTGTCATGTATTTATTTAGTATTTAAAATTTCGAAGAGTCACTATAAAAAAAACATTTAATTTGTTTTTTCTTTCTTTCATTATTTTCTAAAAATATATAAATTGTAAACCAAATAAAATTAAAACTAAAACTAAAAACTAAATTGCGAATTGAAAAAATGTTTATTATTAAGGTAAAAAAGGTAAATTAATCTTAATTATTCAGTACCTTTAAGATATTATTTCAGTTTCAATAAATATAAATTTATAAAATGAAATGCTCTTGCGTTTCATTTCTCTTTTATGATGAATAACTCAGCCTCAGTTATTTATCACAAAATATGCTTCTGTGCATATTTCTGACTTTATGCTGATTGGTTCCATCAAAAATTTGTGCTTGAAACTTTATACTAACGGGAGTTTAGTAATTCATTAGCAATATAAAATTTCCCCAGCACATATCATGTCTTTAAACGTACAATTGCTGGTCATTTTATATTTCATCGAGTCGAATCAATTACACTTTTGTTCTAACTTCAACTGCAAAAGCTTCATGTCTCAGAAAGGTAATAAACGATGTAAAAGTTATTGAGAAGCGAGCTCTCAGCTTTAATGCATTCAATAGATTTTAGTTTGCTTTGGCACAATAAAGTCGTCACGAAATTCTATTCCTTGTACAGCTTAATGATATCATGTTTAGCTGACGCTCCTGGGTAATATGCGAGATGTGGTAGATATTACTGCAAATTTTTGGAATTAATTTAAAAATTGAAAGATGTTTATGCTTCAGTTACAAGAAAGCTTTAATACACAGTAATTTATATCATAAATTACTGAATTGATATAGAGAGTTGCCATTTTTATAATATTTTTTTCTAAATAGAATTGGAATTTCTGTTTGATGTTTTTGCAGCGTTTTAAATATTTTTTTTTAATTCTGAGATAGTTTTTGCTTAAATCAAACAATAATCACATTTTAGTTTCACTTCTAACTAAGCCATGAGTCAGAAATGACTTTCAATAATATTTATTTTTTTAATAAAAATCTAAATAAAATTGGAATTCCTTATTTGATATTTTTACATCATTTTAAATCTTCTTTTAATTCTACCACAGTTCTTGATTAAATCAATCAATAAACACACTTTAGTTTCTCTTGTAGCTAAGCCATGTGTCAGAAGTGGCTTTAAATAATATTTATTTTTTTAATAAATATTTATATAGAATTGGAATTTCTATTTGATATTTTTACATTGTTTTAAATCTTCTTTTAACTCTAGAACAGTTCTTACTTAAACCAATCAATGAGCACAATTTAGTTTATCTTCTAACTAAGCCATGAGTCAGAAATGATTTTACATAATATATATTTTTTTAATATTTCTCTAAATAGAACTGAAATTTATGTTTGATGTTTTTGAAGCGTTTTAAATTTTCTTTTAAATCTACGACAGTTCTTGGTTAAACCAATCAAAAGTCACAATTTAAATTTTCTTCCAATTAAGCTATGAATCAGAAGTAATTTTAAATGACGTATTTTTTTTAGATCAAAATACTAAGAACAAAATTTAGAGATACAGAAATAAACCGAATATATCAGATTTGATAATTCATTTTCTAACTTTTTTAACTACTAAGTATTTGTGTTTTAAAAAGAAGAAACAATAGATATGATTATTTAGTTCCCAGCAATACAAAAACAAAGTTATTAGATTTATCAATAGAACTGATGAGGTGTTATTTCTGTTAGATTTACTGAGATGTCATCTACGAAAAAAACGTAGCAGAAATCGCAACTTATTTTTAGAGTATTTGTATCTGTTATTTGTTAAGAATTCACAAACTTTTTTACAGATGATTTTGAAATTGCAAATAGTTTGAATTACAAATATTGAGAATGTAAAAAATTCAATTTAAAAAAATAATCTGTATATTTCAAATAAATAATATAAATAGATAGTACAATATATTTTACAAATAGCCAAAATAGACGTAAAATTGTATCTTACTTTAATAATGTTATGAGCCAAGTATGGTTACAATTTTTGAAGTACTTAGCAATTAAAAAGATACTTTCAGTATCGCTTACAGCTGCTGACAGATGTTTATAAAATGCCATTAATTATCTTTTCAATGTAACTTTTTCAGACAGGGTATCGACGCATTAGTGGGAATTAAATCCCATTCAAATGTATCAATTTTATATAATTAATTGTTTACATTTATATATTTTGTTAACAATGATAATTTTTCTCCATAGTCAATGATAATCTGCAGTGTAGCTCTTATTGTATTATCAACTTCAGTTTATATACATTATAATTTTTCAAACCAATTACAATAAATTACAATATTCTTTTTATTAATGAAACCGAATGCACAAACAGAAACCTGTGGAGACGTTGCATATATTAAGTCTATAATTAGCATAATTATGGAAATTCCTTACAGCTGTTGAAGTTGATTCATCAAAAGTATATTATGGTAATAATAGCTACTACAGTACATTCTGCATTCAGGAACAGATAGAAATTCAGTGATATGGCTGAAATAATGGAACAAATATTCATCATACAAATAGAAGAATTACAATTCACAAAAATGTGCAGGATGTTTTATTAAATAAGAATTTATTTTTTAATAATGATATATTACTTTGGTAAGCTTCATTCTTCTTCAAAAATGATAATATAGAAAATCAAAATTATACAGAAAACATTTTATGAGATTCTTAATTTCCAAAAATTAACATTAACATTTTTAAACATTACCATTATTAAATTAACATGAATTAGTAGACATACCAAAGGTATTATTTATATTTTAACCTTGAAGTTGAGGTATTATTTTAGAATTTTCTTAAAAATAGTTGTTTTAAAAAAAATTATAAGATTTCTGTTTTCTCCAAACTTTAAATCGGCTTATTCTTTGCAATCGACAACTTTTTATTTGATAGCATGTAACATTGTTGTGTCCCCAAAAAATTACAGAAAATAATAAATATGAGTAATAAATAATTTTTGCAAAAAATCTCTAAAATATCTTGTTTGATAAAGAATTCCTATTCGAATAGATAAATAACTATTAATGGAAATGTTATTTTTTCATTTAACATGAAAATTCATTATTTTATGAGAGAAAGTATTCTCCTTTGAATTCCTTTTTTTTTTCTCATTTGGCATCAAAAGAACGTGGAGAAAACAACATGAAACTTTCACTTATTTTCAACAAAATCCTCTATATCAAAGACATCCGCTGTGCTACTTCATTATAAAATAAGACAGCATAAATTTCGCTTCAATCTTGGAAAAATATTACTAGAACGAAAGATTACATCCAAATGGAAAAAAAATACTTAATAATAACAGAAACGTCCTATCTCCCTTACATAAATTCATTATTATATATGAAACAAAAGAAAGCAGTTTTCGTTATGACAAGGAAAGAATGGATAATGCAGCTTCTTCTGATAAGAGCCTTCATAGATAAAAGTTCAGTAAGTATACTTCGGATGATGCTTTCAGGGCTGGATTCCATTTCCTTCGTCTAACTTCTGGCTCTTCTGAGCCTTATCTATTGATGGCGTCTTTCCAGTTCTTTAGTTTCATTTCTATTTTCTACAGGAGATGGATACCAAAAGAAAGCAGTTTTGTTCCATAATGCTTAAGACACCATTTGTACCAAAGTACATAATAATTAAGAGTTTAAAATGAATTTTAATTAACGCAATAATAAGTAAAATCTACTTAGAATCAGCATTAATATTCTAAGCTAATATAATAATTAAGAGTTTAAAATGGATTTTAATTAACGCAATAATAAGTAAAATCTACTTAGAATCAGCATTATTATTCTAAGCTAATATAATAATTAAGAGTTTAAAATGGATTTTAATTTTACGCAATAATAAGTAAAATCTACTTAGAATCAGCATTATTATTCTAAGCTAATATAATAATTAAGAGTTTAAAATGGATTTTAATTAACACAATAATAAGTAAAATCTACTTAGAATCAGCATTATTATTCTAAGCTAATATAATAATTAAGAGTTTAAAATGGATTTTAATTAACGCAATGATAAGTAAAATCTACTTAGAATCAGCATTATTATTCTAAGCTAATATAAGAATAGTTTTTCATTGCTGGATTTTATTGATGTGGAAGGACGTATATTGCTGGAACTAATAATTTTCAATAGTTAAATAAGGTATTTTTTGTCAATAATCCTTAAATATATAATACTGCTCTTCTCGCAAAAGTAATTTTAACAGTTAATTTCGTATTAAAATTATTTAAGAACAAAAAATGAATTCGCATATGTCATTTGTACATATCCATCCAATAAATCAATAAACTGGCAATCAATTTTAAATTAGTTTTTTTTTTTTTAAATACAGTACACTCCCGATTATCCGCGGAATTGGGTGGCGCGGCCGCCGCGGATAACAAAAATCGCGGATAATCCGAAAAAAGCTAAAAACGGGTATAGCAAAAAAGAAAACAGTCATTACAACTTTGAAAAATCGTTTTATGTACAATAAAACGCAAAATAAACAGCAGGAAATGTTTAACTAACGCTTAATCTTTTAGTATATCACTCAAAACTAACCTAAAATGCATTTTGTTAATGAAAACAGAAAAGTGCTTTGTATTTACGAGAGGCGTCAAGGATGCACAGAAAAATTAATACATATGTACTGTTTTAATACTGTAATGTATTATCTAACTACAAAAGCATAACTGTAAAACTGCACCTTTTTGAAAAAAAAAAAAAAAAAAAAACTTTGTGCGGCAGGCGCGGATAATCCGCACCGCGGATTACCCGCTCGCGGATAATCGGGAGTCTACTGTATTAGGAATTTAAATTTTTTAAGCGATGGTAAATGCATTTTTAAAATTTTTTATAATATTTAAAGGAATGTGTTAAATATTGCTTGTCATGCTTTTTTTTCAAATATTTTTGAGATTTAGAAGTGCATGGAAGAAGGGATTTCTTATTTGAGATCATCCATTGATAATTTTTTTTTTCATATGAAGAAAGTTTACTAATTATGTCGAACTTTTATCTTCAATAAATTAGTCGAAAGTATAGAGTGAACACATGTTTTCATGATACATATAAAAGGCGCTATACCATGTGAATTTCACTACTTCCTAGTAAAATCATAAGAAACCATACGAAAAGATACAATGCAATACAAGTAGTCGAATGGCATGATCATTAACGTCTGTTACTAAGTAAAAATACAACCGTTTTTCTTGAAAACTAAGAGCTTGAAAGGAAAGGACTTTATACAAGTTTTTGTGTAAGTTTTGATATAATTTTTTAAAAAAAATTTAGATGTGTATGAAGTCGTGAAGCAATCTACTAAAAATTTGAGTTTGAAATGTTTAAAACTTCTGAATTTGTTTCAGATTTTTTTTTGTATTGATATACAAAAAAGGTGAAGAAATTATTAAATATTTCCATTTAAACACTCTTAACAAATCGGCTAAATTACTGATTAAAATAAAATTTATTTTTGCTTATAAATATTTATATTTTTGTTTTCGTATCTTTTTTTTACAAAAAAGACATATGAATAAAAACCAGATTAAGAAGTCTTGATATATAAAATTTATTCTTTCATGAATTTTGCAAATATAAATAACTTTTGCTGTTTTGTTTTGGGCAATCTAACCTAAAATAAGAAAAAATCTCTTATTAATAATTCGAAGTTGAAAGAAATCCTCTTTCTTTTCATAAGATCACCTATAAAATATATTAATACATATAACCTTTTTCGATTTTTTTTTTCGTTTTGATCTTCATATTATTATCATATTTTATTTGCCCTTGCTTTCAAGTCCAAAACTATAATTTCCCATTGAGAATGATCATTGTTATTGCTCCTTTTGTAGTACATGCTTTAGCTTCCCATATTCATCAAATCATATTTGTTTTATTTTACATATTTTGAGATTATAAAAACAAATAAATCTAATAAATGAGACTTTTTATATTAAAATCTATTATATTTTTATCCTTTACAAGTGAATAAAATATAGATATTCCGAGTTTTTTGTATGATAAGGATTTCTTTTACGTTTGTTGAAATAAAAATTGTAAAAAATCATTTTTGATTGTTTTGAAATTTTGTTAATCAAAAAGAAGCAACCTCATCTAAAAACCTGGAGCCAATTAATGTTTGTAAAAATATCTTTTCTTTGTTTCAATTTATTTTTATCTTTGATAAAACTCCAGAGTTATTAAAAAAAATAACTCAATTTTAGATATCGTAAATATCAACAGCAAAACTCGAATCTTATTTATGATTTATTAAAGCCTTTTTTTTATTTTTTTTTTTTATTTTCTTTTTTAGAACTTATTTGATAGAAGATCTACCAACTTTGGTTTTTATATATTTTGTTCTTGTATTTTTAATATCCCTGCTTTGGTTTCATTTTTGATAGAGTTGGCGATCTTCAGTTCTTTTCTCATTTTTCATTAGAAGCGTTTTTTTAACTCACTTTATACCTTTCTAAATATATGCGAATTCGTGCACGCCTGGAAAGATCTTTCATTACCGTATTGTAATTTGTTTAGCAAAATATTTGCTTTTCCTATTTCGTTTATCAAATTACAAGACCCGAGTGCAAAATATCTTATCTTATATTTATATGAATTGTTGAGTTATATATGTATTTAATTTAGATAATATAATTAAGTTTAAATAATTCAATTAAAATTATTTTTTAAAAAATGAAAATTAATTATCAATATTAGATAAAATTAATTAAGATAGATTGATTAGATAAAATTTAATTTAAGATATTTATTTTAACTAATTTAATTATTCATAAATAAATATATGTTAATAGAAAAAAATGCCCAACAATAGTAAGAATACACTGATTTTTTTAAAGACACGTCTACCGCCATAATTAAAAATTGTTTTAAAAAATAAATTTTTCTTTTATTACTAAGCGAATTCCATTTAATCCTTGCTTTCGCTGGCTTAAATACTTACTATTCTTTCTGAATGTTAATAACATCTAGCGTGTTTTAAATATTTAATTATCGTGTTTACTTTCTAATCAAAATATAAAAGCAGTTAGAATGACGTGAGAGTTTGCTGTCACCATGGAATGTAAAAAAGAGAATCTCGAGCTTCGGGAATCAGAATCTTCAGAAAAATTTATTAGCAGTGACATTATAATACTGAAATCCTAAAAGTTATGCGAAAAACGATATATTTTTATTGTAAAATGAGGAAAATTTTTACAAACAATGATCCATTTTAATATGAAATTATTATGTATTTATATTTATTTATATCTTATTTAAAATTTTGCACTGTATTGCAAAAAGTTTAAAATATTTGTTATAGAAAACGCTGTTCCAAATATTCCTACTTCATCTAAGAGCAATTTCAATTTTAGACTCAAATATATATCATATTTTATTTAGAGCTTTGATTAAAAATTTTAAATTACTAGAGTCGAAGAAATCGGAATTTGTCTTTGTGAAAGTAGTTTGGGGTATTTTTATGGCGTATTCTTGACATAATAATATTTTGAATATTATGTATGAAAGGTATCATGAATTACGAGCAATGCATGCTTCTCAAAATAGTTCAAAACTCTTAGTATGATAAGTATTGAGCTAATAACTACCGAATTAGATAGGTAATTACTTTTTGGGTGGTAGATTATCACCAAGAAAGGCTTTTCATAGTTTCCTAAATTTTTTCATATAAATCCATTGAAATGTTAGCATATTGAAGGAGAACAAATTTGGACTACGATTGCCCAAAAGCCTTTTTTAACTCTTTTTAAAAATCAAAACTTAATCTGATGATTATTTTCACATTTTTTTTAAATTTTAATAAACTAAAAATATGTTAAATATATTTTACAACTTTTTTTTAATTCATCTAGTTTCTGCATTCATACACAAGTTTGTTGCAACAATATTAAGTGCATTTTTTTATTTCATACAATCGTTGTCTTAGTAAAGATTATTTTTTAAAAGTAATATAGAAAGTTTTGGATCAAACTTGAAAAATTATAATGCTATTGCTTTTTTAAATTTTCGCTTAGCAAGGCTTTAAATATATGCACTATGCTCTTATTGACAATTTCTGAAATATATAAATTAAAATATTCAATTATCTTATTCATTGGTCACAAGGAATTCTTAGCTGGATTGCTTTTATGAATGTATTTTTAAGACTCTTTTTCATATGATTTTAACATATTTAGCATATATTGTTCTGGAATGTAATTAATTTGTTGTTATTTCTAAATGCCTCATAAAATTTATCTGCTTTCCTTTTGCTGATTCTTTTGTTTACACGACTTTGGTATTGACGTCATACTTTATGAAAACATTGCAATTAATAAGAAAATTTTCCCAAGAAATAAATATTTACAGATAATGATCAGTCTTTATTATTAATAATAATATGATTGTTCAGGTACTCAAACTAGTTTGTAATGTAACTCATTTCAATTATGTTGTTTTCTCTAGCAATATAGCTCCAGAAATTAATCAGTGATATTACGCATAATACCAGTTTCTGGAAAAACAAAACTGTCTTCTCGAAGAAATGATTAACTGTCATTTTTCTGAAAGCGAAATCTGTAATCTGATCTGAAAACTACGCGCTCGCTTGCAAACAACTCATGCAAATTTCTCTTTTCCAATTATCTTTCTTGATGTCTTTCACTCAACTGATACTGTATTTTTTTTTTTAGTTTGTTTGTTTTTATGAATTCACTCGAATAAAGAAAAGGTCAGATTTTTTATTTAAAAAAATTCTAAAAAAGATTAAGTATTAAAGCAAATAAATTAAACATGAGAAAAAAAGGTTTATGCTTCACAAGATAATGTATATTTTTGCATTTATAAAATGGAAAAATATCGATAGAAATTATGGCTAGTTTACATTTGTTATTCTATAAAATATTTAAAAAAAATTAGATGATAAACTATAATTTTGTGTATAAATTCATATCTGCATTTCATTGAAAATGGAAATTTAGAATTTCATTATAGTAGTAATAATATGTAATTAATATGTAATTATATGTAATTAAGGTGTTTGATGACTTTTTATATTTTAATATTTAGAGAAGAATTTTAGCGATTTACATATCGTGTATTCAATAATATCTTAAATATTTTGTAAGGGTTTTTACTATACTTTATTATTTCTCATGAGAAGGGCTGGCATATGTTGCAATTTTTGAGAGATATTATGTGAATTTTGTCAGGTCATTATCCCCTCTTGTTCTTCAAGTTTCAATCCATTTTTCCTAGTTTTAAATTTAATTTGTTTTAAAGGCATATTAAAACGAAATAAAAAATAATAAATATTAAAAAAATAAATAAAAAAGGATTAATATTAGAAAAAGAAGAAAACCAAGGACATAATTTAAAACAAACTCTAAAAACTAAATTTATAAAAAAAGCTTAATTATAATTTTAAAAAGAATTAGATTATTTTATACTTAAAAATACACTATTCGAATGTATATCTGACGATCATGTTAGAAGAAAGGCATTATTACGAATATGTAATGTTACTTCCTACCACAGTTGGTTCCATCGAAGGAAAGATAGTTTTATGGACGGCTCTATTGGATGCTAAATGGATGTAATGCAATGGACTCCTTACTTGGCGCCTATTTGATGACAAAATGGATGATACTAGAATTTTCTGGAATTTTGGCAATAGAACCAATAAGAGCAGAGTTATGCTTGATTGTTCGAGAAACTTCTTTGTCCTGCTCCAGAAGCTATAAAATATTACAATTTCAAACCGTAGTCAGTCATATAGAGTCACATTGTGAGTGTGTTGAAATAATATACGAATTAGCGGGATCAGATCAGCAAAGCGCAAGCTTTAAGTGGAGCTCAAGCGATTACTGAATTGAGAACTGAGACACGCAATGAATCTTGGAGTATTGAAGCAACATCGAGTAGCGTGAAAAGCTAAGTGAATCCTCTCTTCCTACTGAGTTCTGCTAGTCCACTTTGTGTGCATCTGTGGTTATTTATTATCGATAACTACTTGTTTGTTGTAAATGTTGCGTGTATTATTTGTGCATACGTCTCGACTGTGTTTTGTCTTTTGTATATCGTGTCTTTGTGTTAATAACCGGTGCTATTCCTTATCGGGGCCAGTGTTACACCCTACACCCATTACATCTAAGAGGTTTGAGTTTTAGCGAAATTAATTTTGTCCGTTACAGTATATACAATTAATTATACATGTTAAAAATTATAAAAACTCAAAATTGACTTTTTGAATCCTTAATATGTGTCAGTTGTTCATTGCAATACGTCTTATATTATCTTTTTAAGGTGAGTTAGCCATTATCTTTTTAAGATGAGTACTACTGGGTAAAATTAAGCCTGTTGTATTCAGAGAGATTTTTTTTAAGCAGGCAGGATATACTTTGATTCAGATAATTGCCCGAAAAACCACAGCCAAAGATGCATACTCTGGTACATCAGACCGTTCAACTTAGGACCATGCATGCAAGTAATTAATAATTAAAGAATTGCGAAGATTTAATTTATTTTATTCTAAAAAATTTTCAATACCTGAAGTTGTTTTATGTATTATTTCGTAAATCACAAATTTTTAAACAGAAAACTTATGTTAGTTATCAGTATATATTTTAAAAGAATATATGCATAGAAATATTTTTTCTTATTTCTTTCTTATAATAGCCTATTTGTGACGAAAGTTGATGAAAATAAATGCGTTCTAATACTGTCACTAACAGATAATATCGATCTGAACAAATCCTCTTTTCTTCTGTCCGGAATCATCTTTCACAGATAAAAGAGACGGATTGTTTAATCAAGCATTAACATCATAATAAGAAGAAAAGAGATCCTAATCATGGCTAAAGAGGCATGACCAAATATTGAAAAAGATTACTTATTTTCCATTTATTTGTAATTCTATAAAAATAAATCTTTAAAAAACTTGCTTTAATTTTGACGATAAGTACAAATAAATTTTAAAAAAATACAATTAATTAATTTGTTTTCTTGAGATGCTTTTAAAATATATTATGGATCTAATAATTTGACCAGATAATGTACATTTACAGGTAATCATTTCATTCACATTTAACAAAATATTTTGCAATTCTCTGAATAATTTGTAAATCTAGTAATCAAGTTGTTGTTGTTGTTGTTGTTGCTGATGGTACTTGTCATAGAAAAGCCCGCTGGCGAAATAAGCGATTTTAAGCCGAGTTTTAGCGTCCCTTGTTTTAGGAGTGCCATATAGGGCCAAGAATGCGTTTTAGGTACTCACGCGTCAGAGCCCTTTTCAAGGTGTGATTTTCATTGACTCATCCACAGATCGTAGTTCAGATCTGAATCAGAGAACGATCACTTTTGATCCAGTACCTCCAGTGGTGTTGTCTCGACTTGGAGAACTTTGTGGCTACTACAGATTTATAAATGCACCAGTCACCATGTACACGGAGAGTCTTAGGCTGGCTGGGTATTCATGTAAATATTCAAGTGACAATCAAGTAAAAAAATTGTATTATTTATTGATCTTTCAACAAGAAAAAAAACTGGAAATATCGGTAAAAGGCATTACAGAACTTATTTTTTTTTCTAAAACTGCAACTTTAAAGAAGCTTGATTAAGCAAAATATCGATAGTTTTTTTTATATAAATAATGGAGAACAATACAGAATTACCCTTTAGAATAATTAAAAATACTTTAAATATGTATTAATGTATTAGCTATTCCAACTGAGTTTAATCAACAAAAGTAAAATCTTCTTAATTTTATTATTTTCTAATTGATGATAGGATTATTCTAACTTATTCGAAAATAGTACACACATAAGAATGAAACAACAGACGAACTTAGTTTTTAATGTAGTATTTAACAAGTAATAAGGTACAAAATCGTGCATCTATTATGAAAAATTTGATTGAAGTTACAATATTTGAAATAGGTCTGATATTTTTTATAATATCAAAGAATGGATTTTAAAAATAGCAAAAATTTGTAAAAAATGCTTTATAAGGAAACTTGAATCTACGGATTCATTTGAACTATAAAAATAAAAACCTTCGTGATATTTGCTGGACATGAAAAGAATTGCTGTTCGACGTTTCTCTAATAGAATTTCTGAGAAAACTTCGTTTTCAGCTGAAATAGCTAAATCAAAATTCTAGGAAAAACATCAAAAGAAAGCTAAATGAGAATTTCTGTAAATGAAAATACTTCAGTTAGGAGTTATTCATATATATATTTAAAATTACAGTGACTAAACACGTTTTGTGACAAACATCATAACAACCAAATTTTTATGCGTTATATTTAAAAAAAAAATAATGTATATTTCTACAAGAGGGGTAGTTGTTTTATTGCTATCCAAAGATTGTTGAAAGAATTTTCAGAAACATTTTTTAATTTTGTTTTATATAGTTTTCATATCAATTTTTTGAAGGTTTTTATACTTTACGCGATTCATTTTTTTCTCATTATGTCATCTACTATGTTTTTAGCAGAAGATATTTTCCTCTATTCCATGTTTGATTTATTTTTCCGTTTTAAAACTTCTTAATATGAAATAAAATTCAATATCATATAAACCAAATTCAAAATATTTCTTTTATTTACATACCTTGATAGCATATACATTCACATTTAATACTGTTCGGTGTGTTTCTATGAAATATCATCAGATAGCGCTAATAAGTTTAAATAAGTATTTCCTTATTTCTTGCTTATAAATAATTAATCTTTTACCATAAAGAATCGCGAAAATATCGTTTGATATTTTTCGAACTCGTTTTCAGTTTGATTATCGCATTCTTGAAATCAGTAACTTATATTTATTGTTTAATATTTTTTGTATACCTTTTAAATACAAAACTCTTAAAAAATGTGTTCCTCAAAAAATCTATATGTATAATGTAAATATTAGAATATAATTTTTAAATCAGGCTGCATTATATTTATTGAATTTTACCGCACAAACGATATCTTCTAGAATATTTCAGTAATAGCAAATATATTGAATTATTACTATTACTTACTAGTTGTTTCTTTGAACTATCCCAAAGCAACATGAAATACAGAACATTTAAAGTGTAGTCCTTTTATTATATATATATATATATATATATATATATATATATATATATATATATATATATATATATATATATATATATATTTTCAAATCGAAATGACTTGCTTGAAATAAAGTTCTGATAATCTTCAATATAAACAATTCATCATATTTTGTAATATTAGCACTTAGTGTAAAATTTGGTTTGAAAACTTTGTTGAGCGTAAATCATTAAATTGTATCTATGTTTATTATTCGAATAATTAAATAATAATGATTTAAAGTACATTTCTTTACTTTAAAATAGTATCGAATAAACATAGCAAAATTTTCATGAATTTCAGAAATGAATATTTCTTTTATTATCATTCACACATTCAATAACTTAACGCTTTATATATTTAGATCGTTAATTATCATTTCAGGATAAGAAAATTCCAGTAAAAAAAGGGCTAGATAGTTATCAATAATGAATAAAATATCCCCAATAAATAATAAACCTCAGATAGTAAATTTTAAAATGGTTAAAATTTAACAAAATGTGAGGAATTTTAAAAACACACACACACACATATATATATATATATATAATATGGGTAAAAAATATGATAATACATTATATAAAACAAATATTACAAATAGCAATGAAATTCTGCATAATATAAGCAAATCTTAAAAGAATTTTTAACCGTGTATGCGAGTAACTAAAATTTAATAAATATTATAATGAAATAAAAACTGTAGCCCCTAAAGCAAACATAATTTTTTTTCTTTTATTAAAAAATAATAAAAATGGAATATTAAATGAATGCAGGCGTTTACTTTTTAAAATTGCTAAGAACTTATAATTTTCATATCATGTGAAAATTCTCCAACAAATATAACAATCATGTGAACAATTTTGAGAAAAAATTTCATAAACATTGATATCGTCTAGATAAAAAAAGCCAAATTCTATGCCTTAGAGAAAATACATTCTGTGGTGTTTACTATCGAAGAATGCATAAAAGGAACAAATGCAAATTTTTCGAAAAGTAAAAGTTTCTTTTCCATTTTTTTAATCAACAAATCATTCCATATTCACCCCGGAATATAATATAAAGACGCACAAAGAATGAAAATTTCAAGTGGGTTCTTCATAACTTCAACATTTCTTAAAGAACAAAAAAAAGCTTTTGCTGATAAAGAAAGAAAGAAATGGTGTTCGGTTTTGCACACAGAATGAAGATGCGCTCATTCTAATAAAAATTCAGCCATTGATATTAGAAATACGTTTTTTTATCTATTCTTTGGTTCTTGGCATGAGTGCTCTTAATGGAAATTCTACAC
The DNA here is from genome assembly GCF_947563725.1 of Argiope bruennichi. NCBI lineage: Eukaryota > Metazoa > Arthropoda > Arachnida > Araneae > Araneidae > Argiope > Argiope bruennichi. The sequence continues at coordinate 12,817,560 of NC_079155.1, forward strand.
ATTTTTATTTCATCACTAAAAGAAGAATATCTAAAATCAAAATAGAATATTTTTCATAGTATGATAACGCTGGGTTTGTTAGATTGTAAAGACATACGATTATTCAAGTTTTGGAAATATAAGTAAAAAATTAATTAACAAAGTAAATACTCACCATACTTCTTTTATCTCAAACAGAGAATGATATTACTTATTTTTATTGAATTTAAACTTTTCATACAAAGACTTCTTATATTCTCTCCTCTAAAGAACAAGATAAAGTATTATCAATAATCATTATAATTAAAATAGTTCATAAAATTTTTTTGAATAAATTCTTGAAATTAAATTCTTTTTTATCTGTAATTCAAGAATAAATTCTCTTTTCTTATTTATTTTTGGTTATTGAGTAGTGGCACACAAAATTCAAAATTGCAGTCACGAACACTATTTTGCCAAAACAATTGCTTAATTAAAAAGAAAATTAAGAAATCATTTGTAATAATAACTCTTTTTCGTAACAAATAGTTTTGTAAGAATGCCTTTCAGTGTTCAGAAAAGAATGCATTAATGTTAATGTTGAATCTTAAGAATAAAAGAAAGATAAGAAAGAAGTAGACCTTCTATTCGGATGCATTGCAAATATAATGAGGACTTAAGATGATATTATTATTTGGTTATGATTTTCAAAGAATTTTCAAGAGCAAAGTCATCAGATTTTAATTTTTCCTACTTGAAGCTAATTTCAAAGTTTTGCATTAATGAATTCTTGTGTAGAAATCGGTTCGATAAGGGGAACACTTAGGTCTAAACTTTTGTGTAAAAATAAAATGAGCTGTAAAAGGATATACTAACTATCACAAAGAAGGCTATCCTGGATAGTCTAAATGATCAGTAGTCTTCAGTGGTAGGTAGTAGTAATAATTAGTAGTCTTCAGTGGTAGGTAGTAGTAATAATTAGTAGTCTTCAGTGCAGGCAAAAACAGAGCTTGGAATCTATTGTCAATTACCTGCCTACTTCACTGAGTGATATATTCTGCCACTGAAGTGGAGGTGACCAGATTCCACATCATAGTTATATTCGCTAGAGAAACAAGAACTTTATACAATAACTTCTCTCCAACTTAAAAGGAATGCTGAATAATGTGATCGCAAATTTCCAATAATCAATTGTTCTACTGTAAAAAATGTATTGTTGACTCAAATATCGCTCTCGTTCAAATTTACTTCGATCTCATCTAGTTCATAATTAAAAATTATTCTGGCAAACAATGTCATAGCAATAAAAAATTACAGAAAGAAGCTGGAAACTGAATATTATTATCCATTTTTATAACAAGCTTCATATATTTGATATATATGATAAATATATTTGACGTATAAGATAAATATATTTGACGTATAAGATAAATACAACAAGGTAATTACTGTTTACAGTAATAAGAATTTAGAATAGATGGGCTGTTCATTTTAAACACTACAGATTTGAATAATGAATATTTTTCTTCGATGATCTACACATTTCATGCATAAGCTAGAGGTGTTTATATGGATTTTTTGAAATAAAGTTATGTGAAAATAATCGTGGGACAGTTCAAAAATAAATATTTATGTTACAAATGATGTTCAAAATGACATATATTACATATATTTTTTCGTCCCTAAAATTAATCTTTTTTCCACTGCCAAAAGAGTACTCCTTATGCGCAGAAAATTCCTAGCAAAAAATGTGAAACGTTTTCTAAATCCTTTAAGCTTTTAGTCTCTAATGTGTGCATTTTAACAAATGCTTACCTATTCTTCATTTACCGCACTTTTTTCCAATCTAATCTTGGGCTTGGAAAACATAAACTTTCTCGTCTTTCGTAATTGGTACCCTTGCTAATTCTTTTTAGCCTTTTGTGTCATGTCTCAGAAAGTAATTACACAAGTTCCTTTATTTTATTTCTTTTTCATTCTCATCTTCACATTACGTCACATAGGAAAATGATTTTTTTTTTAAATGCTACGTTTTTTAACTGCAAATTTTTCCAAAGGGAAAATGGACAGTTTAAAATTAACAATAAAAGTTTTGCGTTAATTCCTTTTTGAAATTATCTACGTTTATATTATTAAGTAGAGATAGTTTTAAATTTTTAGCAATATTTTATTTTAAAAAATAAAATGATTATTTATGTTATTTCGTAATACATTCAATAAACAAGCAATGATAGAATTCAGAATGACACACCCCATGAATGTAAGCAAATTGAATAAAAAGTGAAACGCACAGTTACTAAAAACATTTTAGATGTAACTACAGTTAATATTAAATGAAATATTTAACTAATTGTGACGCTTTTTTATTCTCTCATTTACTGCTAAAGGCAATCTATAAGTAAGATCTTACACCAAACGATTAATAAGTATTTTTGTTCTGTTTAGTATTGCATAATTTAGCAACAATTATATTCCTGCACTTTTATAGTAAAATGTAGGTATGTACTCTAATAAGCAAAATAGCTTTTCAAAGCATATTTACTCTACTTTAATTTAGCTATTTTTCGATATTATTCTTGATTTTTTTTCCATGCAAGAAAAAAAAATTCGAACTCTTAATAAAAATTTTAACTAATTGCTTTTATGAGATTAAAATTATTAACTTATTCTTTTTAAATTAATAAAGTACGCGTATAATTATCAATTTTTTTATTTCCAAGTTTTATTTTTAAATTTTATTTTTTAATAAAATAATTAAAAAAAAACTATTTACTTAATTTAATTATAGTCATTGTTAAAAGTTTTTGCTCAAAAAATAAACTTAATTTTTTTAAATGTTTTTTTCTGTGTTCCTTTTATTTATCATAAAAGTGAATAGAATATGATTAAGCTAATAAATTCTTTTACTTCTATAGTACTGATTCTTGTACATTTTTGCTTTCTTTTAAATAATTACTAAGTTAAAAATGTTTTTTTTATAACAGTTAAATGGCCAATTCTTATTTTAAGCAGGAAACTCTCTGCAACTTTAACTATCTTTAAAAATGATTTTACTATAGGCATTGTATTTAATTTATTTATTCTGATTCGTTTTCCTGCATATAAAAAAAGAATAATTTTTGAATTCATTAAGTCACTTAAACTGAAATGTGAATTAATGAAATAAAAGATTTTAATTAACAGTTACATAACCAATATTTAATTATGCAGCAAAATCTCAACAACTTTAAACATCTTCAAAAACAATTTTGTTGTAGTCATCGTATTTAATATAGTTCTTAAAACTTTATTCTCATTCGGTTAACTGCATTGAAAAAGAATAATTTTTGAGTTTCCTTAATTGACTTAAACTGACATTCGAATAAATGAAGCACTCAAAATCGATGCTAATATCTCAGTTCTCACATATTTATAATTTCTTAAAAAAACAAAGGAGGACGGATGACCAAGATAAAGTTTGTTTCCCCAAGCGAAATCCATTTCCTTTCACCAAAATTGTAAATTTCATTATATTTTGTTCTCGTGGAATCGATAGAATAAACAACTTTTCTCTCAAAATACACGTGAAGATTTATCCACAATAAAATAAAACAAAACAAAATCTATTGAAAGCATTTTAGATTCTGTAATTGCAGACTCTGTTTTATTTTAACGTACTTAGAAATTCTTAAAAGTGAGAACATTTTGTAAAATGTGAAATGCCATTCTCGGCTTTCTTATTGTGTTCAGTGCCTATTACATAATTATTAAGTTGAAATAATAAATCCATTTAAAAATATTCTTTTTATTTATGAATAATGGCATTTTACTTGCATACTCAATTAGGATTAGTTAGATAATTGGGAAAAAATTTAAAGATTTCTTTAGCTTCTTATATTTGGAGGGATTTTATGATATTAAAATTGGGCCATCATTTATGTGAGTTCATAATCATATTCTGGAAGGTTTATTAAGCATTGCCTTTTTTTTTGAGATTACTTTATTAAGTAGCCAGTCTCAGTTACAACGATATTTATGATTACACTATATCCTTAGTAGCAGACAAATATTGTGTAATACTATATGACACTGATCAATATCGCAATATTGTTTAATATCGTATAAAATCGTACAACATTGCACATTATTATGCTACAGGCTGTGCTACATGGAACTTATCTAAATATCCTAGACACTATATTGTATTATTGAACGCGAGATTTGACTTCTGATCACATTAAGACAATATATTTATATATATAGACGATGAATATATATCCAACACAATATATTTAAAATGGCAAAAATTTTTTGCTTATTGCTTTAGAATTTTTTTACCGCCCATTTGCTACTCTCCGAAAGTATTGCACCTTTATTGTTTACTACTAATAATAATTCTGTTTCATGAAATGGTATGATATAAACTATTTTGTGCCTCCAGTTTGGAGTAATTTATAATCATTATATCAACAACTTTGTCGGAAAAATTTGGGAATATGCCTTTAAAAAAACAGAAATAGCTGGATTTTATGAGACGTGAAAAAGAAGCGTTCAAAACTTTGAAATACACTTTAAATGAATACAGGCTTGTAAACCATTCCATTAGTAAAATTATTTTAAAAGAATATATTTAAAACGGCAAGAAGCTATTGTTTATTGTTTCAGAATTTACTTTACCGTCCGTTCTCTACTATTCAAAAGTAGTGCTTCTTTATTTTTAAACAATATTAATATATTCTGTTTCGTAAAATGGAAGATATAAACTATCATAACTATTTTGTATTTTCAACAAAGGTAATTTATAATCATTATATCACCAACTTTATCGTAAAACGCCAGGTATATAAGTGCTACTCTTTATTTAAAGAACACAGAAATGACTGGATTTTTGAGACGCAAAAAGGAAACATCTAAGGCATAGAAACACATCTTAAGATGAGTAAAGACTTGTAGATCACTTTAAAAGTAAAATGTACTCATCTATATGCAAGCAACACGTTCAGTTTCCTATTAAAATCCTCCTCCTCCGATAGTTCCTTTACATAAAAAGCTTACTTATTCTATGGGTTCTGGTAGAATATCTTTTACCTGAATTTTGGAAATCACAATTTATAGTGAACCGCTAAAAAGATCTTTTTAATGAAATTAGTACGCTTAAAACTTATCAAATTCAAATGACCACCAATAATTCCATCAATATACAAATCATGTGTATTAATGCTGATACCGTCAACACAATCGATCAAAATAAGCATTTTTGCTGAAAACTCAATCGTATATGGTCCCGGGCTACTCCGTTCCTTTTCACAACCTTCACTTCTTATTATGAAGAGCCAAAATCATCATCTTCAGATTCCTGCATCAGTATCCTATTCTTTCCTCTCTCGACCATAGTTTTCTTGTTTTCTTCCATACTTCATAGCAAAGAGCATAAAATCATTACCAATAACCAATTTTTATTTGTAAAAGTTAATATGAGTGTAGATCACATTGTCGTTTTTCTTATTACCAATTGTTGTTGTGACATAAATTAATGAACATTATTGGCAGAATAAGACACAACTGCGTTCCTAAATGTAATAAAACTTCCTATTATATTATAAACTAGCCGCCTTTGGCGACCAGACGGTTCGCAAATCTTAATGTTCGTTTAAATTTTAATAATTAAATAGGTTGAACCGGAGTTTAACCCCCTTCTTCGCCAAGTTGCGATAACGCTCCAAAGCTGGCAATCTTTATTATGCACTATAATTGAACATCTTCTCCTTTGCTTTTGAACATTTCGCAAGGTCGTTGTTGGCGATTTTTAAAAATTGCTCCAAGCAGGAGGTTAAACTCCGGTCGTACCATTAAATATTTTACGCAATTCCAACTTTAATAGATTCTTCGGCAAAATATTTTAAAACTTCAAATTTTGATAGCAATATAATTCACTCATAATATTATAAGGGCCTTCAGTCAGAGCCTGATATGTATCTCTCTAATTTTCTGTTACCCCTCGTAGAAATTATGCTTTAAATTAAAATGTAAATGATTAATCTGCAATTAATATAATAATATTTTTTACTGAAAAAAAGCATTTTTTTAATACTATGATTACTGATAATAGAGTCACTGAGCGTTTAGACTTTATGGGCACTAAAGAATATCTTTCTTAATTTATGTAATATCTCAAGAATTTGTCAACAAAAATTTCTCAGATTCATCATGAACAGATCGATTCATTAACAATGTTTAATTTTAAATGCATCAAACACTAAAAAAATAAAATGAATCGTTTAAAATAATCGGTCGAAAACAGGTTTAAAAAAATGCTTAAAAAACGATGTACTTAAAACTATAAGCATATACAAAGAAGTATATAACTAACATAAATACAATTTAATTACAAAAGCATCCAATTAACCTAAAAATAATTTAAATCATTGAAAATAGGTTAAAAAAACTACTTAAAAACGATGTACTTAAAACTATAAGCATATACAAAAAATATATAACTAACATAAATACAATTTACTTAAAAAAGCATGCAACTATCCTAAAAATAATTTAAATCATCCGTTGGTTGCCATGTCAACAGTCAGAAAACAATGCGCATGCGTGAATTTTCTTCGCCAGTTACGTTAACGCAAGTGAGTGAATTTTTCTACGCCAGTTGGGGTAACGCTATGCAGATTATACATTTTTAATTTCCTTTATTCTGTGTTATTTTAATTCAAAAGTACTTCAGAATGAATGTGAAACATGGATTAATTAACAATGTTTAATTTTAAATGCATAAAACATTAAGAAAATAAACAGAATCGTTTGAAATAATCCGCCGAAAAATGTTAACCCTAGCCTCAATTCTGTTGGGAGAAAAAAATAACTGAAAGTTGGCGGTGGGGAAAATGGAAGATTTTTTTAGCGGAAAAGATGGCGGTGGGGAAATGGAAGATTTTTTTGGCGGGAAAGTTAGTTTTTAACTAATAATTAAAATTCTAATTAAAATTTCAAAAAAGGGACCCCAGGTGCACATTCCCGACCTCTAAGGTATACATGTACCAAATTTGATAGCTGTATGTCAAATGACCTGACCTGTAGAGCGCCAACACACACACACACACACACATTGAGCTTTATTATAAGTATAGATTATTCGAAATGCATGAAAAGTGTGGATTTTTTTAATTACTATAAAAGTTTTCTCCTGATTACCCCACAATGAAATTTGTCAGCATATACCCTTTGCCGATAACCCTGAAAATAACCAATGTATGGAATGAATAATGGCATTTAGTATTTTTTAAAGTGTTTTAAACATGGCACATGGTTTCCAACTCTCTAGTACTTCACGAGACATATTGTAGCCAACTTACCCTTCCTGATCTTATTTGTATTCAATAAAAACTTTATTATTCATTGTCGTCTTTTTTTTTTTTTTGAAATGTTGTTTCAATTTTTTGTATAAATTTTTAAAACAGTTAAAACGATTGAACAGTTTAAAGGAAAGGTATTTTTGTTTCTTTTTTAAGTTTCTCGTCCACTGTTTTGAAAAATCGAATTTTAACTGATTTAGTTTAAGGGAAATATAAAAGCTGTTATTTTAAGAACAAATTATGCCAAATTAAATTATATATATCTTCTTCTTTCGTAATACTCTAAAATGTAACTCTTTTTATTTGTAATGAAATTTCTATATAAAATGATAAATGTCTAAGTTTTTTTTAAATTGAGAAACAAATTATTTTTTTCACTCAATTAAAACAGTTAATTTTTAAAACAGTTAAAACGATTGAACAGTTTAAAGGAAAGGTATTTTTGTTTCTTTTTTAAGTTTCTCGTCCACTGTTTTGAAAAATCGAATTTTAACTGATTTAGTTTAAGGGAAATATAAAAGCTGTTATTTTAAGAACAAATTATGCCAAATTAAATTATATATATCTTCTTCTTTCGTAATACTCTAAAATGTAACTCTTTTTATTTGTAATGAAATTTCTATATAAAATGATAAATGTCTAAGTTTTTTTAATTGAGAAACAAATTATTTTTTTCACTCAATAAATTACATAAAATTAATTATAGTCCAGACACAAATGATAGTTTATAGAAATATGTAGCTAATTAAATATATTTTTTCTTAAATTAACTAATTAAAATGTACATTACTGATGGTTTTGTTGCTTAATTAAATGTTATTTTATCGTTGATAATTCCTGTAATTGATTAATATAAAATAATTGTTAAAGTAAAGTACAGGAACAATTCCAAATTGCATTACATTATTAAATCCGTTTAAATGTTTAAATACGAGAAACTAGTGAATATTTTAATAAACATCATTATTATTAAGAAAAATGTTTGATAATAATTTTGGCGATTATAACAATGAGAATAATAATTCTTTATATTTTCATAATTACTGGTTAAGGGAATATCATAATTGGTGTATTAATTAAACTACTTATGTGAGATATTATTTTTAAAAACATTTCCTGACGTTGCATTATTACTGAAATATAAATGAGGATTTTAAGGAAATAATTCTATGACAAATGTTAAGATATTAACTTGGAATAATAAAACCTCAAGAAGAATAATTACAATAATATGATTCTTATTTCCCTACAAGAATACTGTTAATAATTTGTTTTAAGTCTAATGTTGCCAAAACTCATTCTTATCAGCGACATGGTCATAAGATTTTCGAAAGTAAATTTCATTTCCCTTTCAAAAAAAAATACCTCATGAAACTCCATTAAATTTTTCATTTAAAAGTAGAATACACGCCACGTTAAAGTGAAAAACTAAAATAAAATTCTACAATTTTTCCTAAGGATTTGCTATCTCATTGACACTAATATATCGCGCTCCGAGAATATAGAAAATTATTCAATTTAATTTCATTGGAATTAAATTAAGTCTTTAATATATATTCATGATCGAAAATAAAATTCAGAAAATAGGTACAGCAATTTACTATAGCAGTATAATAAGAACTTTTTGCTGCTTAAGGACGAATGCTTTTAAATATAATTTATTTTATATTTACCTTATTCATTCTCTACGAAAATTTAACTTATTCATTGCATGCTAATTAGATATATGAGTAGAAAAATTTATTTATTCTTCGATTAAAACTTTTACAATTATGTATTCAAATGCACCAATTACTCAGTTTAACGACTTTCTTGACTTATATGAAAATGGGCAATTTATTGATTTTATGCAAATACTGGCAATTTATTCTTCTGATCGTTTATATTTTTATAAAAAAAAGGAAGATCAGAATGTAAGTAAAAAATATTCGAGGTCAAAAAAATCTTTCCTCTCTACTGATTTTTCCTTCTCCAAAAATATTTGCAATTGCAGAGAGTATAATAATGTGTTAGGGAAGAAATTTCCTTTCATTCATATAAGAGCTTCAAATTTAATAATTTAAAAAATAACATTAGATATCTAATAAAAAATAGCTCAAAATAATTTTTTTTATTATATAAGAGCTCCAATAAATTAATAGCTTCAATAGCTTCAAATAATATATTCATATAAGAGCTTTTAAATTAATATTTTAAAAAATAACATTAAATTTCTAATAGAAAATAGTTTGTACAACTTGGATTACACTTCATATGCAGTATTATTAAATTAATTAAATGAATTTATATCAGTAAGTATTTTGCCATGTAACAAAGAAAATCCCAAAATTAAAGCAAGATTTGATTTTGCCATCATTCGTTCAGAAAAGTGTGTACAACCTTATTTTATATATATATATATATATATATATATATATATAACATTCTACAACTATTTTTAGGTATAGTAAAAATGGAGCGTTACATGATAGAACAACGTGCTAACACAAAGTTTGAATTAAATAAAAAACACATTTTCTTTTCTTTAAATTGTTATATTTTTAATTTACAGAATAGGGTTATGTGTGGAATAACACATAAGGAAAATGGCCTACAGGGTTTAGCTGACTTTTGTCACTCTGTTCTCGAGATTTTCCATAACCATTTTGCATAAATGTAACTGAATTTCTTTGACGCAACGTTGAAATTCCCCCTTCAATGCACTCGTGCTTGTTGGCTTGTTGGCATAGACCTTTAACTTCATATAATCCCATGAAAAGAAATATAATGGTGTTAAATCCCACTATAGTGGCTAATTCTCAAATTTTTTGCCCGTCAGACCTTCATTATTTTTTAAATATTGTTCAACGATGAAAACATGTTGTTCTATTGTGTAATGTTTCATTTTTCTAACCCTAAACTATCAGCTAGCAAATGGTTATTTTTTAATATTTTCACCAACACTTTACTGCACGAATGATGGCAAATTCATAATTTTGAAGCACCCTTTATTATTTAATTACATATGTTAATAAAAAATCAGAACTTCGTTAGATATTGACAAGACACATTGAATTAAGTCGCCCTTTCTTTAGTATTTAATAACAAAACATTGACATTTTCGTACGAAGCGCAGTTCTGTAATATTATAACATTCCAATTGTTTAAGATTCAAACCGATTAGTCAAACTATCATTTCATTAAGAATTTTTTTTGTCATGCCAGTGGTCTCAGTACTTTATGCTCCAAACTTTTAAAATGAAGGACTTACTATGTAGAAATCTAAAGATTTCTAATAAATTTATTGATGTATATAAAAATCATTATATATTAAATAGATAGGGTTTTAAAAATTTGTTTTTCTCTTATTTCCCGCATTTGGCCGATGTTTGAAATGAATCCTTTATTTTCAATTTGATTTGATGTTTAATTTGAGATAAATCCTTAATTTGATATTTGGAGCATCACAGTCCACCTAAAATAACAGCGCATATCATTTCTACTCATATTTGATATCACTTCCATGATGCCCGATTTCATCATTTGAATAGAACTTCACCAAATAATGATGAAGTATAAACTCATTACTTAGAAAAAATACTAAATATTTTGAAATTTTATATACAAAATTGTGCAACGAGAATTGCATACATTTTCTCAGTTTTCATTCGAAAATAATAATAATTTCATTCTAAATATTCAAGAAATTGTATTTTCCTTTTATTCTATTTTGATTATATAACTTTTCAGAATGAATCTTAGAGTCTAAATACTGTCTAAAATTAATTTTCCAACATTGTATTTCAAGAATTGTAATAAATAAAACATTTTCCAGAAGTATCCAAATCAATTTCCGTTTCCAAAATAGATTGCAGTTAAAAAAAATTAATGCAAATAATCACGCTACACTTTCATCCCACTATATTTAGTTTGATAAATATAAATGCAAAGTAAAAAGGGTAAGGAAAACTAGCAGGAGGGCTCTATCTTTGGAAGAAACGTATAAATAGTATTCATGAATTGATAATGCAAAAGGGCTTCAAGAAATGCAGTAATAATAGCACTAAACTAAATAAAGTTTATTAATAGAATCTCTCCAGGCAAGCATTCTGTTATGAATAATAAACGTCAATGATTAATTTACTTATTACCTAATGATGTTTTAGCCCCTTTTAAACTTTCATAAAAGAATTTATCTTCCAAAACTAATAATATTCTATTTCAGTAATATTAAGTTGTACATTATGTCAATAAATGTTTATAATTTTATGTGTTTGTAATTTCTGCATTTCTCTAGGTGAGAATCCAAATTCTAACTCAAGATGATACAGACTATTGGTGCTATGAAAACATTAAAATTAGATTTAAAAAATTTTTAAAGCACTCATCATTTAGTATTAAAGTTAGTACAAATATCTTATTTGGTAATAAAAAATTTCACGCAGAAAAATACGTAAATAAATTATATGTTTTAAAATAAGACATTTTGGCATTAATTTTTTAAAATTAGAAATTTAAATAAAAATTATTGAAGAATTATTCTTATTTAGACAATTAGATCTAAAACCCTGAAATTTCCAAACAAGGGTTTCTTTAGAAATCCCCTCAATTTTATCTCCAAATTCTTACTTAACCATCTCTTGCATGTCTTTCAATGGTGTTAAATTATTAATTTCATATTTATGTTTTCAGGACAAACTTTTCTGATCTTTTCTTTTTTAAATAGGAATATTATAAAGATTTTAATGTAACCTTAATGTGGAATATCACATTATGTGTAATGTTGGGTCACATGAGATTCATATGTGTAATGTTGATTTGAGGGGGAACATTTTAACAAAACAGAATATAATTTCATATAATTAATCTAAATAATTTTTTTTATAATTAAGTATTATATTATGCGAACTAATTAAGAATTTTTGAGGTGACAGAACAGATTTGGTTTATATTTATTGCACAATCAACTTTAATTTCATATGTTTTCGTCATATATTTATTCCTGATGACGAATTCTAGTAACGAGGCTCGATTTTTATATCTAGGAAATTCAATTACCACAAAAAATTAAACTTATCAGTTATAGCAATATCACAGATTGAATTATATGAAATTATTCCTCTTCCCAACAAATAACTCTACTGATATTCCAAAAAAACTAGAAACGAATGACCGTTGCGAATGATATTTATGAAAATAAACAGAAGATTATGAATTATTTAAAATCACTCATATCTCTGATTTCATCGCTTTCTCATAAACAGAAGATTATGAACTATTTAAAATGACTCATATCGCTGATTTCATCGCTTTCTCATAAACAGAAGATTATGAATTATTTAAAATGACTCATATCGCTGATTTCACCGCTTTCTCATAAACAGAAGAATTGTTCTCTTCTGATAGTCTAAACCAAATACTGTATCACTAAAATTCTTATTTTGCAAAAAATCTGTTACCTGTTCACCTTTAATTTGCTTCATTACACAATCCCATTTGTATATTATGTATTCGTAAAATTTATTACTGAAAAGGAAAGCGAATTGGTAACCCTCAAAGGTAGTAGAGTGGGATCAAAAGGTTTTGAAACTGCTCTTGAGCTCATGTAAAATTTAACACTAGAAAGGAAAGAGAGCCCAATGGTAGTAGAGTGGGATCAAAACGTTTTGAAACTATTCTTGAGTTCATGTTAAATTTAACACTAAAAAGGAAAGAGTGCCCAACGGTAGTAGAGTGGGATCAAAACGTTTTGAAACTGCTCTTGCGCTCATGTAAAATTTAACACTAAAAAGGAAACCAACGGTAGTAGAGTGGGATCAAAACGTTTTGAAACTACTCTTGAGTTCATGTAAAATTTAACACTAAAAAGGGAAGAGAGCCCAATGGTAGTAGAGTGGGATCAAAACGTTTTGAAACTACTCTTGATCTAATGTATAATGAAAAATGTATTACTAAAAGTGAAAGAATGGCGATAACCCCCAAAGTTAGAAGAGCGGATCAAAACGCTTTGAAATTGCTCTTGAGCTCAGGTATTCTCTATCTGATAAGTATAGATGCAAGTGGAAATCGAAAGATCTCAGAAATCTTGTTATGTATTATTCTAAAAACATGAAAAATGCTTTCCACCGCATTTATATTTCGAGAGAATATTTCTATATACCATTTTCACGTATTCTGAAAGTAATGAAAGAATTAGACAAATTAAAAAAGAGTATAGGAATTTGGAAAATTATTGATATAAAATAATTTTAGTCTTAATGCCTATGTCCTCATGCTTTTTATGAATAATGCTTAGAGATTAAATATTATCTAGAAGTTTATATTCCTTTAAAAATCTGTATACAGTATTCTAATGTTATACTCTATTTGATTAATGTAACCTCTAACTTTAATAATTTAATTTATAATTAAAGTACTATAATTATTAATTTATAAGTAATTAAGAATTTTTGAGGTAAAAACAATATTATTTTGTAGTGCAAATTCAACTTTAATTTCACGTGCAATCTTGAAATATTTAATCCTGGTGGCGGATCCTAGTAGTAATGTTCAATATTTATATGGACTCCAACAACGAATTAAATTTATCAATTATAGTCATATCACAGCTAAAATTTTAGTTGTATAATTTTCTAATATATTATTTTATATCAATATTAATTGAAGTTACTCTAATATTTTCTTTATCACCGAAAGCAGAAAAGTTTCCTGGAAAGTGAACTCAGCATTTTCTCAGCGATCGATCGAACAGAATTGATACCCTAATAAGAAGTCATTATCTTTTCTTTACGATCTCAATTAAACCTCTGATAGCTCAATTAGGAGGCCAAACCCTAAGAAGAGTTGAAAAATTACCTTCCCGTGTTTCAAATTGACATTTAGAAGAATTATGCCTTTTAGCATGTAAAAGATATCTTAAAATATATTTAAAACTTTTAAAAATAGCTAGCTATACACGAGAAAGAAAATTTAAATCTTGTTGTATGAAATATTATAATGTTTCCAATAACCTCACATTACAGCCATTATACATGATAATAAAATTAACAATAAAACAGTATGCATAGCAAAAACCAAAATTAGAAGGGGCATATTTAAGAATGAACTACATGAAATATCATAATATCATCCAGAGTTAATGTATCATGAGTACAGTATGATATATCATCATGAGTTATTGAATCATTATGATATATCATCCGGAGTTAAAGTATCATTATGATATATCATCATGAGATATCATCCGGAGTTAAAGTATTATTATGATATATCATCATGCGATATCATCCGAAGTGATTGTATCATTATGATATATGATCATGAGTTAATGTATCATCATGATAAATCATCAAGAGTTAATGTATCATTATGATATATGATCATGAGTTAATGTATCATCATGATAAATCATCAAGAGTTAATGTATCATTATGATATGCCATCATGAATTAATGTATAAATGATAGGACAAATCGTTTGTATTTAAAACTTTTTTCACTTTTAGACTTCAATTTTAGCCTATAAAAATTTTTTCGAACAACATGTTTTGCAATAAAAATTGTTTCTTTAATCTTCCTAGTTCAAACTATGAGTTATTTCCTTCCTTAATAATATAAATAAATTATGTTAAAATAAATAAATTAACATTTAATTAGTAAATTTCACTTTATGCATTTTTTTTCATAATTTTTGTAGTCTCGAAATGCATTCTTTAATGATTTCTTTTATGAAAATTTAAAAAAATATATATATATATACAGTTTTGGAAGAAAATGGAAATTCTGAATTCATGGTTGAAGTATTAATTGCTTTATTTCAATATTCATCGGTCATTGTGTTCATAACAAAAGAAGAATAAAAATACAAACCGTATGTGAGCAAAACAAGCCAATAAAATGGAGAATATGGCAGGGAACACCAAAAAGACTGTTTACCAACACTTGAGATAAATTTCAGCTGAAGTTTCCTTCTGCCCATGGAAAATATGCAACATCTCACGAATAAATCGGTGGATATGGAAACATTGCCAAAATTATCCCCGTCGCATCTATAAATGCCCATGAAATCATAGATATTATTAAAAAAAAATCAGCAATAAAAAAAGACCTGGCTATTAAACAGTAATATGGAATACTAATTACTTTCATATATATATATATATATATATATATATATATATATATATATAATAAAGAGTAATATAAATAAAGAGCTCATATTGGTTATTTTGGCATTTCTGAGTATCCTCTGAGTGGCCTATAATGACATTTATTCCTACATGATTACAAGTTATTTTATTCTTTCCCTCTCATCTAATAATTAGCAGAAGAAATTTTGAATCACCCTGCATGATATTGAAGAAGGTTTTGTTCTAATTAATTATGAAACAACTGCGGAAACTGTTTTTGGTAAAATCTTGGTCGATCAAATGTGACATACAAATACCTTATTTCATAAAAATTTCTTATTCTTAAAAATAATCACTTTATTTTAAAGGCCATCACCGTTAATTCAAAATTTTAATATTCAATTTAAGCAAAATAAACTTATATATTAATTTTGTATTTTTCAACAAAATACAAAACATCATAATAAATATATATCTTTGAAACATAGAAATACTTAATGAATAAATGAGAAACAAACAGATTTTTATTATTCCAGGAAAAATAGCGAAAGAAAAAAGCAATACTTGATAGAAAGCTTCTTTCAAAAGAAATCACAAAAGTAAGCAAACAATCGTCATCTGCGAACCATCAATTTTAAGTGCAGTTTCATTTCTCCTTTTATATAACAGCAGAAAAAAAGTAAAATTTTCTATCTCTATTACCGCGAGATTGATAGAAGCTCAAAAAAAGTTCCGGAAAAAAAAAGGTAAAATCTTTTGGTGAAATAGAGCAGAAATCTTTCTCTCCTCACTTGCATGAGTAGTTGTTCAAAATGCGTGTCGAATTCAAAGCAATCGAAGAGCAGCTGAAAATAATAGACTGCATTTCATTACTTTTCTCTACATCTGAATGTTTGCATGTCAGTAATTTTTCTAAAATATATCTGAATTTCTGATACCTTTTAACAAACAAATATATACTGAAATCAAAAAGGCGAAAATTTTGAAATCAAACTGGAAAATTTATTATTTTTGTTTTCCAATTTGAAGAAATTGTCTTTTGATGAAATAAACAAAACTCAATTGACAATAGAAGTTTTTTCATGCAGTCCTGTTAATCATTGTGTAGAAAAACCAGGCTCTGATTCAGCGACTTCTCTAAAGAAATAGAGTTTTGCAAAAGAAATTTAATCATTCATAGATTTGAATGTATTTATACAAAACTTTGCTTAGATAGAACTAAAAAAAGGGCGACTCAGTAAGCCAGATTCGTTTAAATACCTTTATAAATCGCGAATTAATGTTCTACAAAGTAATTTTGAATTTTTTTTTCCGAGTTTATAATTGGAGATAAACATTCCAAAGGTAATTTTTCTGATATTTTCTTTTTTTTTTCAGAGAATATCACAAAATTAACGTCATTCGCGAAAATATACTTTATTTCAATTTTTGTTACTCTTGTTTTCTGCAATACCTTAAAATGATTTTAACACTTGGGTACTAAACAAATGGCAACAATTTCAACCACTTTTGTTCCCGGATTCAGGTTTGTGATAAATTTCGAACTAATTCATAATATAATTTTAAATTATCAAAAAATAAGAAATTAAGATATTGCAGATTCATATCTAAAGACATAAAAATAATGAAAAATTAAGATTAGTCCTAAGGAAGCGCATTCTTCGTTTTAATATGGACCGATTAAAAGTTCGTATTAAAACTTCGTCAACTTATGTTCGCTCCATCACATTTGTGGAAGGACACGGTCTCGGAAAGAAACATTTAGTGTTTTAATATTCATATAATCACGACTAATTAGTTTATTTGTACTAGTATCCCGAAAGAAGCAACACAGGTCTGTTTTGAAATCTGTTGGCTGTTCAAATATGCATTTCGCTGGAAATTTCTTTCCATGTATTCACATCATAACAGCTGTAAAAAGTTGGGAAATTACTTACATACAGGCTCACGCACTTCACGTATTTTGGGAGGTCGGGTTTCGAACATGAAATTTGCAATCTTGAAACTGAGATTATCGTCCTAGTTTATTAGTTTGGAAAAAAAATATTTCTTGTCTAATGTCAGTTCAATCAACAATTAAAAATACAAAGATATTAAATTCTTTATCAACCTAAACAAATCTTTCCAGACACAATTGAATACATGGTTGAACTCTATTTTTCACAGGAAAATTAAGCAAATCAACGTTCATTTATATGATTGTAAAATGGACTTGTGTTTTATTGACAAAGTATGATAATATAAATAAATATAAGTGCTAAAATAATTAATTTTTGTTGTTCATTTCCTCGTCATATTGTAATAAATATCAAGAGAAGCAACTTAAGATACAATGTAAATATCCGAAAAATTCTAAATAACTTAAAAGTATCATTAACATATAACATAAAAAAAACGAAACATGATCTGGAAAATATAATATTTGCCATGAGTGTCATCATGTTATTATCATTTTATCAACTGGTATCACAGGGAAGGGAATAAAAAGTAAATACCAAAATTGACTTGAAACTTTTTTCTTTTTTCTCTGAAATCTGGAATTTGACATCAATTTGGTTTTATATTTCTAGCCGTTGACAGCTACTTGATAGAAACAATATCGTCTTAGAGTTATTTAAAAATGTAAATCATTATCCAATGATTCACCTAGTTCGTTAAAGTCGTCTGCATCACAAGTTTTTAAATATATAAAGATTAATTATCTTGTAATCAGTTTAATTTATTCACTGAAAGAAATCGTCAAATAACTATAAAGCTTGAATCTATATAGAAAAAAACTTCCTTTGCTTACATTTTAAATAAACTTTTTTAAAAAATTAATGGAATAAACACTTTATATTTATGAATACCTGAATTAAGAAGTAATTTAATTCCAATACCTCAAACTTAAAACAATTTTCTGTGGAAAGGATAATTGTAGCATGTGTGATGATCAATATAAGTTTGCATATAAAAAGTTAAAAAGGTATTTTTAAAGAAGATGAGATGTATTCAAAGAGACTCAAATATGAATCATAGTTTCATTATAATTATGATTTGTATTCGTTTATTTTAAATTTATTTCTTGTTTTAATTTAGAATGATATTTATTTATTAAGAATAGCTTTTCTGTTAATATAAATTTAAAAATTGTAAAATATTTCCTATAAAGGAATACAATATAAACGCTTTTTGAATATACTAACGTTTAAATTTACAATGACATAAGAAAATCGTTTAATTGCATCTATAAATCAATTAAAACTATAGTAGAAGTTGAACATGTAAATCCTGAATAAAAATTATTTTAAGACTAATTATTTTTTAAAGAATAACACACGAGACAATTTTTCTATGTTAAAAGTGAATTATGAAGTAGGTAAAGGGAAGCAGTAAACTTATCAAGACTTCTTTAAAAAAAAAAGAGTATTTTTCACTTTAGATTTGGATTCAAGGAATAAATTCAATTTCCATTTTTCTGAAAGCATGTAACTAATATCTCCTCTGAAATTATATTTTATTTTTGAAGAAGCAACAAAACTATTATAATCCTTTTACAAGATGTCATAATAATTTTTTTTTCCTTGAAATGGCTTAGCCATTCTCACATTTTAGATTTGAATACGAAGAAGAAATCTTTCATGAGAAATAAAAGATGTCAAAGGAGTATCTAAATGAAATACAGATATAAAATCATGCAAGGTCAACAATATGTAAAGGTTTCAGATAGTTTTTACTTTAGAAAATGAGACATCAGAGCCTTTCTAGGCTTAAATTATTATTAACAATTGCTATTTTAAAACGTTTTACAGAATTTTTAGTGAAATACACTACTTTTACCCTGAAACTTTATTGACTATATGTACTGCTGTAATTCCCTGTAGAATATTATAAAGATATAAATAATGTACACAAAAAGATTTAATTATGCAGTTAAAAAGTTAGTTTACGTGTTTAGATTATCGCACATGTTAGACATAATATTTTATAAAATTATTTTAGATATTAGATGTAACATTTAAAAAAATTACTGTGCATATTAGCTGTTACATTTTAGAAACTTATTTTACATGCTAGAACAAAATGCAATAAGAATCTTTGAAGAACTGAATTTTTATATTCGACAGAAAGTCTTGGCGGCAGTGAACACGAAATATAATAATTTTGTGTTCACTGTCATCGACAACTGAATTGAAATATTATCGAATTTTGCACTGACTTAGAGAATACACGAATAGTATTTCAGTGGATTTGATGTGCAACCCATTTAGAGAATATATTCATGTAACAATCGCAATTTGTGATGATCGGAGATGGCACTCTGCTTCAAAATTTTTCTTTAAGGAACATAAACTTGTATACCTGATTAGGCCATCATGGAAATGCTGGAATCAATAAATACTATGCAAAGTCAGTCAAAGAAGTATTTGAACGCTATTCATAGATATATTTTATATTAGAGTATTTTTATCGATAACGCACAAATATAAGAATTTTAAAATTTAAGCCTATTAGGAAGTGGGTGAAAAAAATTATGAATATTAAAAGCATGTGGGAACAATTTAAAAATACCATCTATACTAATCTGAGAATAAAATTATAAATAAAAGTGTTTAAAGAGATATATTTCAGCATAAGTGGAATCAATTCATTTAAAAAATATGCACTAATATATTTATTGAAATAAAACTTTGCTGAAATGCAAAACTACGTGCATACATATACAAATGAAAATTGAAAACCTAATAAGAAAAAGGAATTTGAGGCAATCTAATCGACTTTTCTGCTTATGATGCATATATCCAATACGGAAAATTCTGAAGAATTCCATTAATAAATGGCTGCTAAACGTGATAACAAAGTGAATTTAAAATAATCAGAAGTGGCCTCAATCATCTTCAATTGATTCATGGTGCATGTTTTAATTCTGAAGGTATCTTAATAAAGGATGTCCCAAAATTAATGTTGGATTTGAATTTGCCACCATGCATGTAGTAAAGTATTGGCAACCCTATTAAAATAAACGTTTGACAGCTAACAGTTTAAGGTTAGTAAAATTGGAGCTTTACAAGAAAGAACAATGCGTTTTCATTGTTGAACAATATTTCAAAAATAATGAAAATCTTTCAACCTCATTTCGAAAATTTGAGAATCGGCCCCTTTATCGTGTGATTTAACACTATTGAATTTCTTTTTATGAGGTTATTTGAATTCAAAGGTCTATACCTACAATCTCACAAGAATACGCGCATTGAAAGTGGAAATTAAAACCGGAATCAGTGAAATTCAGCCACATTTATGCAAAATGGTCATGGGAAATTTTGTCAAGAAAATACGTATGTGCCAACATAGCCGTGGAGGCCATTTTCCCTATGTGTTATTCCATACGCAAGCATATCCTGTGTACTTTACAATTCAATAAAAATGTAACAATTTAAAGAAAAAACTGTTTTTTATTTAATTTAAATCTTGCGTTAACACGTTGTTCTATATTGTAAGGCTCCATTTTTCACTAACCATAAATTAGCAGCTGTCAAACGGTTTTTAATAGAATTGCCAACATTCTACTGCAAAAATAGTGGCAAATTTAAATCTTGCGTTAATTTGGGGACACCCTTTATATTTAATGTTTTATTATGTATTTCCTTTTCAATAAATCTTAATAAAGCTTCACTTTTAAACAGTCATTCTAGAAAACTTTATTTACTCCAGTATAGTTTCATTTAAGGCAAGTTCCCATGCATATGTGGGCAGTAGTTCACTATTATATTTGTTTTTGCCGCTCCAACTGGGTTTTGTTTCTTTGATGCTATTCCTTAAGAAGTTTGTCAATCTCCCAGGAGGTCTCTAATTTAGTTCTTTTGTGTTAATGCCAGCTTTGGAGGTGCTTCAAGATTAATTACGTTGTAAGCTCCGAGGACTTAGTTTGAAAGCATTATTCGAGCAGCAAAGGTTGGGAAATTTGCCAGAAAAGTGGAACCATTTTACCTTTCTAAGCTTCCTACATATTTGAGGATTTATTTCGAGTTTTTTCAGATAAAGTATAAAAATGAACTTTCAAATTAATTAAATTTAAGGTTTATTGCCCATAAAATTTATTCAAAGTATATATAGATACATCTACTATAAAAGCGATATCCGGCACGTTGGATTTCGTCATATTTTTACTTCATTGGAACTGAAAAACTAACGTTGTTCAATTAAATCGTTTAATTGTAGCAAGTTTAAAAATAGAATTTCTTAAAGACGTTGCGACAAATAATATATGTAAATAATTACTTAGCACTAAAATGTAACAAATCTAACATTCAAAATTATCTTTAATTCGGGTTTTCTAAAATTAATATAATAAGTTTAACTTTTAAAGCTATCTTTAATTCTTTTTTTTCTAAAGCCATTACTTTGTGAAAGGAAATATTTTTTTTTTTTTTGTAATAAAGTAATTTGCAAAAAAATCTTTTTATTTGATTTTTATTGTAAAAAAATTCCTTTCTTTTTTTATAATTTGGTCGTCACATGTTCGTTGATTTTATTAACATATTGATATGGTTTTTATATCCAACTAACATCATCTCACGCTGTATTTTGACACTTCTTTATTCTTCCTTTTTCAAAATACACGATGTATTATACCAATAAAATGTGTAATATAATTCTGAATAACTTATTGTGACTGGAAAATACTCTTTTACAAAATTCACAAAATCTTCCGGTGGTAAATATATCGGTTTGGATGTTTATACGTTGTGTGACATGGAAAAACAACTCGTTGAAGAAAAGATTTATTTGACAAAATCTATTTTTTTATATATAGTATATACGAATCAAGAAATACTTTTTTGAGCATATTGTTTGACAATAATAAGCCTATTTACTGAATATTTCCAAGTTTCATTTAATTAATGTTTACTCGAAACCGAAATAAAAGAAGTGAATATATGATACTTTTGAAAAAAAAAACAGTTTATAAATAAGAATTCTAAAAATTAATTAAATTGCTCTCTTAATTTGTAAATTGTAATTATTTTAATCAAAAAATTGTTAGCCAATATTTACCATTTAAAAATATTAAGAACTCTAGAGTCAATTTATATTTTCCACATACTTATTTCATAAATAGAATATTTTTTCATATTAATCTTGTATTTTTATTTCAAAATAATCTTATATTGAATGACTATAGCATTAATAGCAAAGAAATATATTTCATCATTTTAATCTAAATGCATTAAGGATTGAGCAAATAGTATTAAGCATCTAATACGTTCGGATTAAAATGTAATATCCTTAATACTTATAAATAATATCTTGACCTTTTATATCTTTAAGCGTTATGAAAATTATAATCATTTATGGTATTAGATTAATATTAAATATCCTTAATACATTAATATGAGATTATATTAAATTATAATATCCTTAATACATTAATATGAGATTATATTAAATTATAATATCCTTAATACATTAATATGAGATTATATTAAATTATAATATCCTTAATACATTAATATGATATTATATTAAATTATAATATCCTTAATACATTTTAATCTCAATGTCATTAAGAATATTTGATTAGAAAACATTCCTTTTCTTAATCGAATATCGCATTTAACATCAGGATTCTAATAATGCTCAATGTAAGGCTTAATTGCACTCAAATTACGCAATAAATCAACAAGAATTCTCGTATGTCTCATATCCCATAAAGATTATCGATACACAGCAGTCGAAGAAGAATAAAAAGAACATTTGGAAAGAAAAGAGTTTCGCAAAAGAGGAATAGTTTGCATGCGTAGGTTGTTCCACACTTTTTTCTGCCTCTGGCTCAATGCTATTTCAACTGGAAAACCTCGTTGAGCACTGGCACCGAGATGATGAGGAATTCGCGGTAAATG
Organism: Argiope bruennichi; assembly: GCF_947563725.1. Classification (NCBI taxonomy): domain Eukaryota; kingdom Metazoa; phylum Arthropoda; class Arachnida; order Araneae; family Araneidae; genus Argiope; species Argiope bruennichi. The sequence goes on from NC_079155.1 coordinate 12,840,842, forward strand.
CTTCCCGATATGAAGATAGCTGGTAAAAAATGGTGAAGCAGAGGAACGCTGAAGGCTGAACTATCGCGTTTGTGGATGCTTATGTAAGGATTCATCTTGGATAAAGTGGAAATATATGTACTATTTATGACTTAGGATATGCTTTTCAAAATGAAACTAGATTCTCAGATTGTCTTGAGTTGTAAGTTGAAATATATATTTAGTAGAGACCTGATTATAGATGGTTATCAATAGTATAAACATTGTTATTCAACTTGACTTGTAATTAAGGTATTTTAACAATTAAATGCATGCTTATTTGTTTTGAATTTTAAAAAATAGTATTGTAACATTCCCCGTTTCCGAGTACTGATAAGACATTTACATCTAGCTGTGCCGTCGCTGTTACTTACTAAACTCCCCGAGATAGCCAGATGGTGGATCTTTTCACCTGGGTAATCTCGCATATGTTCGTTAGCGACTACAGTGAAAGACCACATGTGGAATTCTTCGTCCAAGAGGTATTGATAGTACCTTCAAAGAGAAAGGGGTGCCCAAACATCTTGAGGTTAGATATTTTCTCTTTGTGAAAGGACCTTCCCACGACCCACTGGCGCCGCTGAGAGAGCATATTACTGATGCCCGATTGGCCGAAAGAGAGCTGAAAGGATTAATGTAAATTAAGAGGTGGAGATTGTCGCCGAAATAAAGCGCGGAGATTTTTGTAGGAGGAGAGACGAAACGAATTGCAAGAGAAGGTTGGATTACGCCCACGAGTTCGGAGTCTGAGAAACTACCCCTGGAGTGGTCGTGTTGACGTGATGGGAAACTGAGTTTCAAGAAAAACCTTCGACTTTGACTGTTGTATATCCTACTACAGGTGTAAATAACTATTTATTTAACCAAGATCCGAACAAGCTGTTATTTGTATACATGGTGCTGTAAAATAAAGAATTGTCTGGAAATTCTGCTTCATTATGTGATCAGTCTAGATCAGGACATTACAGTATATTATAGAAATCATAGGTTAAGCAAAAAAAATAAATAAATAAAAATAATAAATCCAGGTAATAATATGGTATATTTATTTAAAAAAAAGCTGTATGTAGACTTTTGGCACATGCAGCATTTTCCAAAAATATAGCTTGTATCTAACATAATTTTCAAAATCAACATTAGACATTGATAACTTGCCTGACAACCGATGAGAAGTAATTTTTGAACAGTTAGATAGGTCACTTCTTTATAGGGAACTAGACAATAGAAGCTATTTGTTCAGGTAACAGACTAAACTTTATCACCCACCACATTCAATTGTTAAAAAAAAAAGTTTATAACTTACCCGCCAAAAGTGATGTCAACTTTTTTCTTTCGCACGTGATTTATTGTATATAGTTATCAATGTGCGTTGGGAAACGGACATACTCAGATTTTTTAATGAAATTAACCCCTTGGCTGCCACGGGCATATATATACGTCTCCCTAAGTCAATGTTTTAACTGCCCCTGGGGTATATATACGTCTCTTAACTATATACGTATATATACGTGGCACTGGGAACCGAATCTCGGAAGTTATTCTCGGTAGGTAAGGGGTTAAGTGAAACTGGATAGACAATTGGCAACAATATGCATTTTAGTGTTAACACACAAAAGCTAATATTTTTTTTTAATAAAACGAACTTATAATAAATTCAACATTGTATTTATAGTACTTATATAAAGTTCTTACAGGGAATAAAAAAAATATTAAAACATATTCGTGCTAATGCGTTTTTTTTTTCAGTCAAATTGCAGATTATATATGGTATTCGTTAATCCGAGATTATCAAGAATCGCGATTCTGTAGATAAGTGGAACTTAACAATCGTTCTAAGATAAATTAAGCGCATTCCGAATTTATAAATTGACTGAATTTCTTAATGCCACTTACTTTTCTGCAATGGTAAATAACTCCCAGAATTTGAAGACTGCTTGATTCAAGCATGTTGTGACTGACCACCCATCGACTAAAATAAAACTAAAAAGGAAACTAATTAAGATAAACTGATTACACCTGTACATTTCTGGTAGCGGTAGTTAAATTATTTGATACTTTTAACTCCCTCTTCAGCTGTAAAAAATATCCTTCATTAATATTTATTTAACATACTAGAGGATGTTTTAACTATTTTATCTACTTCTTTTAAAACTAAAAAATTGTTGAAGAAAAAGAAAAATGTTCTCCACCCTTCTCAGACTTTTAGAAATAAGATATTCCCCCATTTTGATTAATCACAAGGTAGAATAATTTTGCTCTTATCTCATTAAAAATAAATGTAATGAACACACAGGAAGTAAAGAAGCAAGGTAAAAGAGCAAAATCTTCTACAGAAGAAGGAGATCGATTATGAATCAAATAGGAGAAAAGAGAAATCATTTGGTGATTCAGAATTGTATGAAGCCATTTCCAGCAGGCAGATGTCTAAGTACAACTGATATACTATAAGTGAAAAAAATTCATTAAACATAATAGAGGAGATTTGTTTTTGAAAATGTAATTTTATACGTTTTGGTCCTTCAGTGCAGTAAATTTTTGTCCCAAATACCGGAAACTCGGTTCTCCTAAGTAAATAACAAAGTTTTCTGGAAAGTAAATTTAAAATAATCTAGTTGTTCTCGTGAACTTACTAATAATGTGTGGTTTAACGTTACCAACAAAATTGTGACAATAGTTTTCACATTATTGGAAAGGAATGTGCATCGGAAAGAGTGTTAGCTTATGAGGTTTTTAAATAGTGTTTTATTTAAAAATAAAGCTTTTTTTCTAAAATTATGAAAAGAAGTATTTATTTTTTCATATATTTTCATTATCATATATATATATATATTTATATATATATATATATATATATATATATATATTATTTCCTTTATCGTATATTTTAAAATATATAACTAAACATTAATAAGTATATTTGTTTCGTAATTTTTTCAACTTTGAATTTTTTATATATACTTATTAATTTTTATTGCAAATTATCGTGAAATCTGTTTCAGAACTCTTTCTTTTCTTTAGATTCTTCAAAAATGTAGAAGCCTTTTTTTTCTAAAGACTTTATTTATTTATTTTTTCACAGTGAAATTGAAATTATGTAACCATAAACCTTTACGAGGCCATTTGTTAACTAATTTCTTGTCCCATCTAATCATTCCTATACATATATTAATATATATTTCAAAATTTCAATAAAGATTCCTTGAAATTCTTCCTTTGAAAACATTTTCTTAGGATTATATCAAGTGACGCTATAAAAATTATAATTCGAAATCTTCCTTTTGCAACGAATACCCCATAAAACATTATTACTTTAAAAGCATTGTTTCATCAAAATTCCCTTTTTTTAATTCACCTTCAAAGTACAATATATATCTTTAAAATCTTTTTTTGATGGTTAAAAAAAATGAGAGCAGTTTCATGTATTTAGATCTATAAAAACAAAAGTTTGCATACCTGTTAGTGGACGTCGCTTTCTTTTCTCTCCCTCTCTCTCTTAAAATATTTTGCCTTTATTGTAGTATTCAGCTTTGTTTAAAAATATTTGTTAATTACCAAAGCTAATGTAACCGTTTTTATTCAACTGAATCAGAAAAATATACAAGATAATTTAATTCAATTTCTTCATAATAAATGCTTTTAGAATTTGAAAGAATTTACAAGCTAAACAACAGACAAAATATGTATATGTTCTATATACAGTTTTTTTTTCTTTTTATAATTTTCAATATACTTAATAACACTTAATATTTGTGTCTTATTTTTTCATTTAAAGTTAAAATGCAACGATCAACAATCATTTCTTACATCAGTAGTCACAAAAAAAAAAAAATGAATCGCACAGGGTTTTTTTTATGGTGAAATAAGTAAAGAACCTATTTTTCTTATTTATCACATTTTCCTAACCAAATTTCTATGTTCTAGTCTATATATTAATGTCAATTTACTGGTTCTTATGCCGATTTTGCAATTAAGATAAATTAAATTAAAATGATATAATTCTTTCATTGCAAAAACGGAAAACTATTTTTCTTTTCTTGGCTTATTTTCCCTTTACAAATTTTGTTGCTAAGGGGATATAATTATATTTTTCAAAAAAAAATATAAAATAACGTCATTCTTAGTTATGCATCTCTTAAATTTTAAAATTAAATGTAATAATGTCGAATTTCATTAACATAGTACATATAAATTGTGTATATTAAAATTAATATACAGACTAAAAGTTATGGTAAGGGTTAGTGTTAAATAAAAACAAAATTAAATTTTAATTATAAAAACGCGTATTTAGCAAAATAAATAAATAAATAAAATAAAAAATGTGGACATTTTAAAAATCAAATATTACTTTTTTCTGTCCATATCTATCGATTGGCACCTTATACCAGAAAGTAAAACACTTATATAGAAAACACTCAGCAGGAAAATATTATACACATTAAATTTTTATTTGAAAAAAAAAAATGTTGCTCGAAACCTATTTGGTTCCAAAGTTCTCAAAGCCTATTTTGATTATCTAATTAAACAAAATTTTTAAAAGTTTTTCGAACTATCATTTCAATGAAATTCCAGATTATTTTCATAAGCTAGGTAATATTGTAATGTTTGTCTTTTAAATTAAAATCTAAAATTATTTATAATGGATTTCCTTTTATTTAAGCAAATTTAAAAATATTGCTGTGAAAAGTTACAAACACTGCATTCATGCTACTTAAATAAATTTAAAGCCATTTCTCCAATGCCAAAGTTAGCTTTTTTATAATCAACTCAGTAAGATTTATGTCTCTTAGGTAATACGGTAATGAAACTCTTTCCATTAAAAAAAGATTTTTTCCACTTTAACTAAAATGTGGACATTTTAAAAATCAAATATACCTTTTTACTTGATTATTTTCATAAGCTAGGTAATATTGTGATGTTTGTTTTTTAAATAAAAATCTAAAATTATTTATAACGGATTTCCTTTTATTTACGCAAATTTAAAAATATTGCTGTGAAAAGTTACAAACACTACATTCATGCTACTTAAATAAATTTAAAGCCATTTCTCCAATGCCAAAGTTAGCTTTTTATAATCAACTCAGTAAGATTTATGTCTCTTAGGTAATACGGTAATGAAACTCTTTCCATTAAAAAAAGATTTTTTCCACTTTAAACTCATTTACTGTTTTTTAACTTGATATTTTCTTTTCTCCAGACAGTTGGCATGTAAATAAGATTAAGTTCACCATGCTGTTGATGAACGTTGTAATTGCTTTAACATCTTTTAATCTTCTTTTCAAAGCATGTTCCACTTCATGAATTCTCCACTGATTAATTTTTTCTTAACTTTTTTCCTAGCCTTTAAACCTAAATAAAATGGGTAATTAAAAGGAAATTAATAGCATTTAAGAGCATGAGGAAGCGAGTAAATTGCAAATGTTTTTACTTAGATTGTGGTGAATTTGTATGTATTTCACGTAAGCTCAACAGGCTTTTCAGAAAAGTTATAATTCACAAATTTAATTAATTTTTTTATTTGAGAAAATAATTTTAATATTATCTTAAATGCAAAGATCTTCTGTTTATCCTTTTTTGACATTTATGTTAATTAAGCACCAGCTAAAAATTTAATAAGAACATAACAATATTAATCACAAAGATAAATAATTTTTAATGAGTTCCGCCCCTGATACTGTTCAAAATGCAGTTTTAGCAGATGTGATTTCAAAACTTCCAAAGAATTATTATTTAAAAAAATTTTGTTTAGATAAGAATCACAAAAGACTTTCATGTGATGTTTTTCGCGCATGAACAGTAGTAGAAAATGAATTAAACTTTACGTCGATTCTCAAACGTGTTTAAATAATAGAAATAATATTTTTTTTAAATTACAGAAAGAACAATAAATAAATTTTTTGATACATCATTGGTCTAATCTCATTTTTAGTTTAGCATTTTATAAAAATTATGTTATCTTTCAATGTGACCAAATTGTGCATCATAATAACTTAAGCTCGATTTCCACCATTTTTTAAAAAATTATTTTAGAAAATACATAATTTTTTAATAAATATCCAAGTATTATTTGCTAATTTCATTTATTCGTATGTCATTCGAGTACTTAGCAATGAAATTTGATTATCTCCATGTGATATATGAAACTCCAATTCAAATACTTTGCAATTATTTTTGGTTATTTTCATTTCACAAATGAAACTTCAATTTAAATGCTTTACAGCATAAATTTGATACCTTACACTTAATATATGGAAAATTAATTAAAAAAATCTCGCATTTTGTTTTGGTTGGAATTTTTAAAAAGTTTTTTTTTAAAAATATATTTAGTATGATTTGCAATTATTTTAAAGAATTTAAATATATTCACTAATCAGATAACATTAAATATCTTATTTACATTTCATACGAGAAACTTCAGTTTGAAGGCTTTCTAACATAAATTTAATACCCTGCACTTAATATATGAGGAAATAAGTAAAAAATCTCACATTTTTGTATGACGTAGTTTTTAAAAAGAAGTTTTTATTAAAAAATTCTATTTATTAAGATTTGCAATTTTTCATAGAATTAAAGTATATTTTTTATCAGATAACTAACTTTATGAAATATTTAAATAAAAAATTTAAATGCCTGAAAATTCAGTTTAAAGATGCAAAAAGAGATTACATGTAAATGTAATGATACACCCAGAATGAAAAGTATGGATTTCGTATTGAATAGTAAATAACAAATGTGTCAATATTTTTTTTCTTGTAAAGTGTATATATGTTTAATTTGCAATATTTTTTCATGTCAAATAAATTTAACTATCAGGGAATAATATCCTTTTCGTGCAGTATATTTGTTATGAGAGCAAATATCTTTTTTTGTCAAAATGTGTGTGATCAAAACTGAAATGGATACATTTAATAAAGATTTATTTTTCATTTAAATGCGTTATGTACACAGGAACAAGTTCTTTAACATTACTTTTGCAACACATAAATAAGCTGTAATAAAAAGAAGCATGTTTTTTTTCGTCGATTCGCATTGAAACTTCATATTCAAATTAAATGTACCGGTAATAAATTTCGACAATGAAAAAAAATCATTTATTTTTCATAGAATGAGTAGAGAAACAAAAATGTTAAAAACTTTATGTGAATTCACTCTTTTATGAGTTATTTCAAAGCACAGTGAAAAAAGTCAAAATGCGATTTTCTTTTCCACATCTAGTACTTGATGCAGATTAATTATAACTTAAGAGTTAAAAGGCTAATTTCATTGTTATAACTTATTTCGTAAGTGCACATATATAGGAATAAAAAAAAATCTCTTATGTTAGTTTCTTTACTATGCTCTCTTTCTTCGTGTATGGCAAAATAGAAATAAGAACTTTTCTTAGTGACCAATGTCTTTTCTTAATGACATGCTAACGAAATATCATATCATTTATTTATTCTGAAGAAATCTCCAAATAGATCTCCAAGTCTCTTTGACTCTTCTACTTATTTGTTATTTCTTATATCTGATTAATATAGTATGAAAAGAACAATGAATGTTGAAAGCAGCTGACCATTAATCCATGGTCAAAATAAAAAAGAATTTAGCATTGCCTACAGACATATGCAAATTTAATCAAACAAATAACTTTTAAAAATAAAAAAACAACATTTATAAAAAATATATTATTATTTTTGAAGAATATAGAAGCCTTTCTTTATCAGATATTTATAAATGTTGATTTTGGAATAATGATTTATAGTTTTTTAATAGTACAACTGATTTTTTCCAAATTCTGCCAAATTAATTAATTTCACAATTACGTTACACTAAATTAATTTTTCGAGTTTGCCGGATTTCAATCAAATTTTATACGTTTAGATTAACCACAGATTTCAAACATTCATACTATTATATTAAAATATACATTTAATTTAAGTAAAAGTAGTATTAAGCGACATTTTTCGAAAGAAGTTTTTAAATTCTTTAAATATTAAATATTAGAATTCTTAAATGAAGAATTGAAATGATTTTACAATAAAAATATTCTTGCAACATTTTAGAAAATAAATTCGTATTCAAACCAAACTGCATTAAAATTTAGCATAAATTAAAGATGAATCATCAAATGCTTTTATAATAAATTCGGTTTGTTTTTCTAAACGAAAATCATTTCAGGCTAAAATATTCATAATTTTTAGCTACAACTTAATGATAAAATTTGCTCAAAATTGATGCAAAACTGCTCTTTATTTCTATTAAAACTCTCATATAAATTTTTAAAAAAATGTGTTGGTATAATCTTTTTAATTAAATAAAAACTGTAAAAAGAATTCTGCAATTATATACCTTTCAGAATGAAATAATACCAAAACAAGAAAAACTCTGCTCATGACGTTTATAACTTAAAAAATAAATAAGAATTGAGCCAAATGATTTGGAATACTTCCATTCCAACGACATTATTCCAAGAAATTTAAAACATTTTCACAAAACCTCAGCAAATGAAAAGGAATGAGGCACATGAAAAAAGTTCCATTATGGATCAATGATCAGTGATTTGTTGGGCCATAAAAAACGATGCAGCCGCCATCGCAGTAATTGGTATCCACATATCGGTAAACCACCGAAGCACAGACTCATTATGAGTTAATGCTGATATATGTGGAGTGCTTTTAGGATCAGTAAAAGGAGAAAGATACAAATATTCACTTTGGACCTAGGTAGCATAATACATTCAGTAATTTTAATATAATTTAAGCACTACCAATACGGTATCAATCAGACAAGTTACTTCTTAATATTAACTTATATTCATGTTTTGATAATAGTTTCTAAGAATAATAATCATAACCGTGATTAAAGTTAACAAAAAAATTGTGAATATGATATTTTTGAATTCTGAACATTACATCTATTTTCATTTTTATCGTTATTTAAATTCAGGAAGTTCATTGACTGTATAAATCAACATTGTCAAACTGTAAATAGTTTAAATAATTTAATCTAAATTTAATTAGTTTTAAATGTTTAAAACTCTAATCATTCATATGCTTAATAAAAAAAGCGAAATTCTCAGATGGGATAACAACGAATTAGTATTATCTCAAAATTGTATCATTCTTTATGGTGATATTGAGGAATTTCATTGACTATATAAATCAACAATGTCAAACTGTAAATAGTTTGAATAATTTAATTAGTTTTAAATGTTTAAAACGCTAATCATTCATATGCTCAATAAAAAAAACGAAATTCTCAGATGGAATAACAACGAATTAGTATCATCTCAAAATTGTATCATTCTTTATGGTGATATTGAGGAATTTCATTTACTATATAAATCAACAATGTCAAACTGTAAATAGTTTGGATAATTTAATTAGTTTTAAATGTTTAAAACTCCAATCATTCATATGCTCAATAAAAAAAACGAAATTTTCAGATGGGATAACAACGAATTAGTATCATCTCAAAAATGTATCATTCTTTATGGTGATATTGAGGAATTTCATTGACTATATAAATCAACAATGTCAAACTGTAAATAGTTAGAATAATTTAATTAGTTTTAAATGTTTAAAACTCTAATAATTCATATGCTCAATAAAAACACGAAATTCTCAGATGGGGTAACAACGAATTAGTATCATCTCAAAATTGTATCATTCTATATGGTGATATTGAGGAATTTCATTGACTATATAAATCAGCAATGCCAAACTGTAAATATTTTGAATAATTTAATTAGTTTTAAATGTTTAAAACTCCAATCATTCATATGCACAATAAAAAAAACGAAATTATCAGATGGGATAACAACGAATTATTATCATATCAAAATTGTATCATTCTTTATAGTGATATTGAGGAATTTCATTTACTATATAAATCAACAATGTCAAACTGTAAATAGTTTGGATAATTTAATTAGTTTTAAATGTTTAAAACTCCAATCATTCATATGCTCAATAAAAAAAACGAAATTTTCAGATGGGATAACAACGAATTATTATCATATCAAAAATGTATCATTCTTTATGGTGATATTGAGGAATTTCATTGACTATATAAATCAACAATGTCAAACTGTAAATAGTTAGAATAATTTAATTAGTTTTAAATGTTTAAAACTCTAATAATTCATATGCTCAATAAAAACACGAAATTCTCAGATGGGGTAACAACGAATTAGTATCATCTCAAAATTGTATCATTCTATATGGTGATATTGAGGAATTTCATTGACTATATAAATCAGCAATGCCAAACTGTAAATAGTTTGGATAATTTAATTAGTTTTAAATGTTTAAAACTCCAATCATTCATATGCTCAATAAAAAAAACGAAATTATCAGATGGGATAACAACGAATTATTATCATATCAAAATTGTATCATTCTTTATAGTGATATTGAGGAATTTCATTGACTATATAAATCAGCAATGCCAAACTGTAAATAGTTTGAATAATTTAATTAGTTTTAAATGTTTAAAACTCTAATAATTCATATGCTCAATAAAAACACGAAATTCTCAGATGGGGTAACAACGAATTAGTATCATCTCAAAATTGTATCATTCTATATGGTGATATTGAGGAATTTCATTGACTATATAAATCAACAATGTCAAACTGTAAATAGTTTGGATAATTTAATTAGTTTGAAATGTTGAAAACTCCAATCATTCATATGCTCAATAAAAAAAACGAAATTTTCAGATGGGATAACAACGAATTATTATCATATCAAAATTGTATCATTCTTTATGGTGATATTGAGGAATTTCATTTACTATAGAAATCAACAATGTCAAACTGTAAATAGTTTGGATAATTTAATTAGTTTTAAATGTTTAAAACTCTAATCATTCATATGCTCAATAAAAAAAACGAAATTATCAGATGGGATAACAACGAATTATTATCATATCAAAATTGTATCATTCTATATGGTGATATTGAGGAATTTCATTGACTATATAAATCAACAATGTCAAACTGTAAATAGTTTGGATAATTTAATTAGTTTTAAATGTTTAAAACTCCAATCATTCATATGCTCAATAAAAAAAAACGAAATTATCAGATGGGATAACAACGAATTATTATCATATCAAAATTGTATCATTCTTTATGGTGATATTGAGGAATTTCATTTACTATATAAATCAACAATGTCAAACTGTAAATAGTTTGGATAATTTAATTAGTTTTAAATGTTTAAAACTCTAATCATTCATATGCTCAATAAAAAAAACGAAATTATCAGATGGGATAACAACGAATTATTATCATATCAAAATTGTATCATTCTATATGGTGATATTGAGGAATTTCATTGACTATATAAATCAACAATGTCAAACTGTAAATAGTTTGGATAATTTAATTAGTTTTAAATGTTTAAAACTCCAATCATTCATATGCTCAATAAAAAAAACAAAATTATCAGATGGGATAACAACGAATTATTATCATATCAAAATTGTATCATTCTTTATAGTGATATTGAGGAATTTCATTGACTATATAAATCAGCAATGCCAAACTGTAAATAGTTTGAATAATTTAATTAGTTTTAAATGTTTAAAACTCTAATAATTCATATGCTCAATAAAAACACGAAATTCTCAGATGGGGTAACAACGAATTAGTATCATCTCAAAATTGTATCATTCTATATGGTGATATTGAGGAATTTCATTGACTATATAAATCAACAATGTCAAACTGTAAATAGTTTGGATAATTTAATTAGTTTGAAATGTTTAAAACTCCAATCATTCATATGCTCAATAAAAAAAACGAAATTTTCAGATGGGATAACAACGAATTATTATCATATCAAAATTGTATCATTCTTTATGGTGATATTGAGGAATTTCATTTACTATATAAATCAACAATGTCAAACTGTAAATAGTTTGGATAATTTAATTAGTTTGAAATGTTTAAAACTCTAATCATTCATATGCTCAATAAAAAAAACGAAATTATCAGATGGGATAACAACGAATTATTATCATATCAAAATTGTATCATTCTTTATAGTGATATTGAGGAATTTCATTTACTATATAAATCAACAATGTCAAACTGTAAATAGTTTGGATAATTTAATTAGTTTTAAATGTTTAAAACTCCAATCATTCATATGCTCAATAAAAAAAACGAAATTATCAGATGGGATAACAACGAATTATTATCATATCAAAATTGTATCATTCTTTATAGTGATATTGAGGAATTTCATTGACTATATAAATCAGCAATGCCAAACTGTAAATAGTTTGAATAATTTAATTAGTTTTAAATGTTTAAAACTCTAATAATTCATATGCTCAATAAAAACACGAAATTCTCAGATGGGATAACAACGAATTATTATCATATCAAAATTGTATCATTCTTTATAGTGATATTGAGGAATTTCATTGACTATATAAATCAGCAATGCCAAACTGTAAATAGTTTGAATAATTTAATTAGTTTTAAATGTTTAAAACTCTAATAATTCATATGCTCAATAAAAACACGAAATTCTCAGATGGGGTAACAACGAATTAGTATCATCTCAAAATTGTATCATTCTTTATGGTGATATTGAGGAATTTCATTTACTATATAAATCAACAATGTCAAACTGTAAATAGTTTGGATAATTTAATTAGTTTTAAATGTTTAAAACTCTAATCATTCATATGCTCAATAAAAAAAACGAAATTATCAGATGGGATAACAACGAATTATTATCATATCAAAATTGTATCATTCTATATGGTGATATTGAGGAATTTCATTGACTATATAAATCAACAATGTCAAACTGTAAATAGTTTGGATAATTTAATTAGTTTTAAATGTTTAAAACTCTAATCATTCATATGCTCAATAAAAAAAACGAAATTTTCAGATGGGATAACAACGAAATTATTATCATATCAAAATTGTATCATTCTATATGGTGATATTGAGGAATTTCATTGACTATATAAATCAACAATGTCAAACTGTAAATAGTTTGGATAATTTAATTAGTTTGAAATGTTTAAAACTCCAATCATTCATATGCTCAATAAAAAAAACGAAATTTTCAGATGGGATAACAACGAATTATTATCATATCAAAATTGTATCATTCTTTATGGTGATATTGAGGAATTTCATTTACTATATAAATCAACAATGTCAAACTGTAAATAGTTTGGATAATTTAATTAGTTTTAAATGTTTAAAACTCCAATCATTCATATGCTCAATAAAAAAAACGAAATTTTCAGATGAGATAACAACGAATTATTATCATATCAAAATTGTATCATTCTTTATGGTGATATTGAGAAAGTTCAGGACAGATGCCGATGTTGGATATCGGGAGAATGTGTGAGTCAAGGTAGATGTTTGCTTCATCTTCGTATTCACCAAACTAAGATTGGACGAGTCTTTCATTCATTTCATTTAACAGAACCATTATCATCTTGGAAAATTTTGCTTCTTGCAGAAAGCAAAATTTGCATCGTAGAATGAACTTAGTTAAAAACGTCTTTACTCCGCCCCAATGATCTTTCCCTTCAGGACTACAACTGGGCCTGCAGAAAACTATCATACTGATGCCCATCTTCATGCTTGACAATTGGAAGGAGACAATCATGATCATATGTATTAGAGAATATCTATTCACAAACTTATACCCATTCTGGTGGGTGGAAAAGTGCGGAAGAATATATAACTTTCACCCATCAATTCACCAGGATTTCACTCATCAGTTAGTTATGGCACCACTGTGGACCTATCAGTCTCTTTCATTCAGCTTCTCATTTCGCCATTTTGCTTGATCGAGCTTATGTTACCATATGGTGTCTATTGTGATTGTAGACACCTAAAGGTTGCGGTGTTTCGGATAGACTTGTTCCATCTATTTGGCTTCCTACAATTTGGTCTCTGAAAGTTTCTGATACTTAACACTTTCGACAATAGGGTATATACAATTTCATTAAACTACCGCATACTAACATGACATATGCCTTTTATACTTAAAAATTAGTAACTAGGATTATATTTTAATGCTCAAGAAACGAATTCTTAAAAATATCTTTCATTCACTTGTTTTTTTTTTCTTTTTCATTATTTTCATAACCACCTGCATAAAAAACAGCTGAAAGCTGCTTGGAACATCCTAAGAATGTATTATGCAGTGTATCTTTATAGTTAATTAAATTTTCAAAACTTGGATCCAGTTTCAATATAATTATTCACTTCACAGAAACACACTTTCTGAGAAAAATCGCTATTACTCATAAAAAAATGAGCCGGTATTATTTTAAATCAATAAATATCTTTTTGATTCTTTTATTTAATTTCATTACTTTTATCAAAAAAAATAGATCTCTTGACATTTGATATTTAATCTTAAGAGAAAGATTACATGAACATTTGTTTTCATAGATTGAAGTGGATTTTAAAAATTACGAGAGCAATTTTTTATTTAGCCTTAAAAAGAATTGTTAATCTAAATACAAGAATTCGATACAGGAATTTCACTTTGAAAAATTGATTCAATAGGAAATGAATATTTAGAAAATGTATCGGTTTACTTCTTTGATTTTGTTTTCAAGCAAACATCGTTTACCATTGCATAAATTCAAATTTCGAATTGCATTTGTTGTGGGAGAATACCGATTGGGATGTTCAAAAAGCAGAAATTAGAGCTTTAAAATATTGTCCCAAGAGTGCACTTTTTTTTTGTTTCTAACTGAATCCAATATTTTATCATTTTCTCTTCTTTTCAAAAGAATAAAATTTCACTTTGGAAAATGAATTTTTTTTCGATTTCGAGTTTCATTGCATGTTTAGAAATAGTTTCATTACTATTTATTAGATATAAAATCGTTTGAACATTTTCCATCTAAATAGTTAAGATAAAAAATGTTAAATTATATTTGGTAAATTTTAATAAGATACCGTCTTACAGAGCTGAAATATTATCTGCAATTTCTTTGATGCGACATCAGTGATTTGACATTATAAGGGAAAATAAATGCTCATTAAAACTTTTGAAAAACAGCTTCTCAAAAGTTTAGTTACATTTTTAATTAAAAATTAAGTATCATTTTCATTTTTTCCCACAACACTTCGATTAATATTATGCGCAAAAATGCTTTTAAAATTTAAAAATAAAAAAAAAATCTGCTTTTCAATAGTTTAGTTTTATTTCCATTAAATGCTTACATATCTGTGAAAACAAAGTATGTAGAAAATATTCTCCATTACGCTCCTCCTAAATTGTTGTTTAATTATTTTTTCGACAACTTTTCCTTGTTTTTATAAAATATAATTGGCTAGTTTACACTTCTTTTTTACACATTCAAATCCCAACATTAAAAGTGTTTTTACAGATTTCACGCAATAAAGGACCAGTTTACCATTAATTAAATAATCACTAATATTCCCATTCCTCGGAGAATGCCTCATGTATTTTCAAAGCTACATCTAAAGGAGATATAAATTGTTTCTCATCAATCATTTTCCGAATCACCTGGAAAACGTATGTTATATAATATTTAAATATTTGTCTACATTTTCACAAGCAAACCACTGAAAATATTTGTTGATGTTCATCAAAATTATTATCACTTCAAATCAACTTTTACAGATAGTTTAAGAAATTCCATTGGTACTTTCTATATTTGCATCGTTTTAGGTTCTATAATAGCTTGTAGAAATCATTTGTTTTACTCCACTTTTACAGCAGAAGTAATTACCATATAAAAAAATTTATCGTTCAGTTTTTTCTACAAGTAACTGTATAATATATACAAATTCACTGTGCATTCTAAAAATCTCTTTCATTTTTATATCCTTACGTCCCTCTTTTGCTTTTCAACAGTTTTGCTTTGTGTGACATGACGGCTAGATTAGCTACTATTTTTTAGCCAACACAGAGAATGTTTCTGGATAGCAAGAAATATATCTGTTACATTTTACATTTCCAATGGCAAGTTGTTTAAAATACACACATTTGTGACAAGCTTCATACTATTTGGCCAACAATAGATCTCTGGTTTACATTACTTGGGAGAAAATATTTAACAAGGTTAAGAATTAATCACTCCCAATTAAGTTGTTGTTCTGGGAAACTACATCATTTTTCTCGTTTGCAGTTATTCTGTGTCTGTGTTAAGCGTTTAGACTTCGCGTTTGGTCCTAAAAAAAATTCTAAACCAACTAATGAATTACTTTTTCGGCTACTATATTTCCTCTCTATAAGTAAATCTAATTAAATAGATCCTTTTATAATCATGTTGGAATCATAGTCTAAAATATCGATTAATGAATATGATTTAAAAAAAAGAATATCATGTGTCTATTATTATTATTATTATTACTTTTTTGCATACGAGGTATATAACTAATAATTTGATCGTCAAAAAATTCGAACTCAAGATTTTGATTAATTTTTTTTTTTGAATCAGACCTCTCCGAGATTAAAAAAAATTTTGATTTACGTATTTTTGGTATTGCGTCTGTCTGGCTATGACAGAGATCACTCAAAAATGTTTGATCGGGCTAGACTGATGAAATTTGATTTACCGTCTTTACATCATATATATAGATTTCTGTCAAATTTTGAAAAAAATCCATTCAGAGTAAGTCTATCTGCTCGAGTGTTCGAATATAAGTTAATACGATAACTACAAAACGAAAAGAACTAGATGAATAAAATTCCATACGCAAATCGAACATCTACAGTGTTGACATCAAATTTTGAGCCAAATCCAACAAATGGTTGACCATCTGTCGATCTGTACTTACTTTCAGAAACACGAAAGAGCGATAATTCAAAAATGACTTAAATGTATCAAATTCGTTGTGTGATCTTTGCAACTACAAGTGTATATCAAATTTTGTTCCAATCGATTGAGAATTAATCGATATTACTATACCAAATTTGTGTTTCAATCGGTTGAAAAAATGTGCTTAAAACCAAAATCGAATTTTGTATACTGTTAACCGCATGCCAGGGATTAATCTCTAAAATATAAGGCAAGGATCACATGGCAGATTCTATAAGAATTCTAAATCCACTCCATATGTAAATATTTCGT
Source organism: Argiope bruennichi (assembly GCF_947563725.1). Lineage (NCBI taxonomy): Eukaryota > Metazoa > Arthropoda > Arachnida > Araneae > Araneidae > Argiope > Argiope bruennichi. Next base: position 12,857,948 of record NC_079155.1, read on the forward strand.
AACTATTGTAAATGAATGCCATTAAAAGGATTATCTATGATAACACCGTTATTAGAGAGTACAGGAGTGAGTTTTGGGAAAAACACTCTTTGGTTTATTTTCCAAAAATGTAAATTAATGAAAGCAAGTGATTTGCCTGTATTTATAAGATTCGTAATCATCCCAATCCTCCCAATTATAATGGCACTAACCTTTTCTTAATGGGCAACATAGATGTTGAGTCAGTAGAGTTTTAGTTTATTCCTAATAGCCAACACATATCTTACACAATTAAGGCATTAGAATTTTATTTCAACTTCAGTGTGACTATCTATTGAATCTATAATTAACTAATAGACTGTTTTATTTGCGTTCTTGTGTGTGACGAATTATTAGGGTAGATAAATTAAAGATAGTTTTAAAGAAGCCACGCATTTTATCTCTTTGTGAGTCGAAAAAAGTAAAAGCAACATAATATAAAGAAGCTGAAATCCCATTTAAAAAAAGAAATTTCAGATTTCGTTTAACAATAATTCGAGATTGAACTTAGATTTTCTGATTAAAAGTTTTGAAATATATAATGCGGGTAGAAAATATAATGCCATTTCATGGTCATAAATCTGCAAATATCTTAATAAAAACTTTTGATGGCCCCTACTTTTTTTCTACCATTGAAAAAATTAATTACTTACATTTATGTTAGTCATAATTCATTTTAAAATCTAATTCATGTCATTCTACATTTTAATACCAATCCGAATATTTAAATTTGTTCATTAATCCATCGAAAAAATACTGAAAATTCATCTAATAATTTTACTAAATATTTATACTTTTTAAAACTATTTCTAAAAAGTGTTCAACTAAAATAGCACATATTTAAAGCAACCTTTCAAAAATATAATTTAAAAAAATATTCAATCGTGAGACAACCTTTTGTGACATTAAATATTTGTTAAAATAGATACAGTTACTTCTGCTCCTAAGCTTCAACCTTTTTCTTATAATTATAGGTATTTAAAATAAATTTGAAGATGAAAGAAAAACATTGATCTTGTTTAAAAATCTATGTGTAAGTAAAATCAATTCACTACAAAATCCCAAGCAAAGAAATTGCTTCATCATATACACGAATTCTTTCAAAATTTAATTAAAGAATCTACTTGAAGAAAGTAATATGCTTATGTAAATCTTATACGATTTGTCTTGTTTCATTACATTATTTCATTTTTTTTTTAATTTTAATTCGACATCTTAAACAATTTAGTATTCGTATTTTACTTTCAAATTCAGCGCTTCTGAAACTTACTTTGAGGGAAAAATTAGAAATTTGAACACACAATATTAGAAATTATTCTTATATTTGCGATTCCTTTATTAAGAAAGTTATTTTTCGATATTTACTTTAGCTTAAATAGAATAATTTTCAAAGCTTCTCGAATATTATTCGACTTTTTGCGCTTATTTATACGTTCCTCATACCACATTTTTATAATTATTTCCTCTTTATATTTTCCAGTATTCATTTCGTAAACTTGAGTTGAATAAAAAAAGAAGGGAAGGGATTTACGTTCTAAAATAAAAATATATGTTTTATTCTTTTCAATAATATATTCTTGGTGATTTAAATTTCTGAAACGAAGTACGTTGATTCCACCTCAAATTAAATTGTAACCATGCATAAATGTGTATTTTCTATCAGTCCTTTATTTATTTTATAAAAAATACATAAGGGTTTGAAATATTCAAACAAAAAAATACCAACTCTATTTTCCTAATTTTTAATATTTTGTTGCAAGGTGACTTTTAAATCCTGATTAATTAAATGTTATTCGCAATTGTAAGTAGTATATAAATGTATAACTCTGCATCACTTTGCAAAGTGATACAGACTTATACATAATTTTTGACGAGAGAGCTCTTATGAATCGCAAGACCAGTGTATTCATAGTGAGGGGAAAAAAAATATCAACGATCTGTAAAGCGGGGTTAAAGCGTTAACAGCGATGCGTTATTTGGGATCTGGCTTTCCATGTGGGAACCCAGGAGGCCGCAGCCAGATATCCCCACTCGTATTTTTTCACGAGGTTTCACCCAAACAATCATAGATTGCTTAAGTCCTATTCCCCGTTCTCACATTTGCCGAATAATATAGATATTAAAAGTTTAAAATTTTGAACTGCGTTCAGCTGATGTGAAATCAACTGAAGCAGCAACTCATCCATTCCTAATGAAAATCTAAAAATTAAATTTTGAACTGTTTTAGCTGCTGAGAGGACAACTGAAACAGTGTTAGATGTTAGTAATTAGTAAGTATTCGCGACCTGAGGACTTGGAAGCTCAGTTAAATTAACGTGTAGCAGCTTCCATTATTCTACACGAGAGTGTTTTAGGAAGTTTAACGCAACAATTCCCAAAATGTAGAAATGAAATGTGGCTTCCTCAGGTTTGCTGCTACCTGGGAAAAAAATGGCGGAATACGATAGAAAGCAGCATATAAATGGAAAACACCACCTAAGCAAATATACTTCGAAAGCATGATGAAAATGATAGCAATTTCAATTTTCTCACTAATAATTCGCATAATTGGATGTTTTGCGTTTTGAATTCTTCTCTATTCGATAATGTGGTAGCACAGCTCTTGTTCAATACAGCTCATGACAATGCAGTTTCAAAGTTCGCCTCATCTGTTGTTTTGGATTCAGTTCTCTGTTGATTCGATTCTTTTTTCATTCGTAAAATTTTGCTAATAATGATGATGATGATGAGAAACATTAATGATTCTATTAATGATAAGCATTTTAATACTTGCAGGGTTTTTTTTCCATTTTTTTATCAATTTTTTTTAATAAAAAAAGCATTTTGATTAAAGCAATCACAAAAAGCTAGAGCTTTTTTCAGTAAAAATTGCGATTTAAAAGGCAGCTGACCAAAAAAAATGGGAAACCAAAAAAAGAATATAATCTAGGGAGGAGAAGGGATATTTAGCGTTACTATATGCCCATAAGCTCGCGTAGTTATTCCATCATCGCAAACGTACATTTTATCGTAGGCAGCATTAATAATTTAGAGGAGGAGAAAGGATTGACTAAAAATGATAATTTTTTCTGAAATAAATACTGGGTTTCGGGGTTTTAACCGTACTTTAAGAGCTGAAATAAATTATAGAAGTATAGATTCTCTGTATACTGACATTAAATTACCTATATTTCGAATTTTAAATACCTCACCAGTTTTACGCTTACGTTTGGTGATATGTGTTCATATTGTCTTTGCAAAAATTTTGCAAGACCACTTAGAAGCAGAAGAGCTAACTCAAAACTTCTACTTTTACAGTAATGCATTGCGCATACTATCATATACACAAATTTATCCTGCTATTGATAAAGGGTTTCGTAAAATAATCAATTCTGTTGAAAATTTTGTTAGAAATGGTAGCGGATGGTCAATCAAAAAAATTAATTACATTGATTTACATATTGGCAATTATTTAGAACTGAGAGGGGGTTGCAAGAATGCCTCATTACCAGCATCGCTGTTCAATAAAAAATGCCTCCTAAAAATCAATTGCGATGACGATAAATGTTTTTTATATTCTATTTTAGCAAGTTTGTATCCTCAGAAAACTAATGCAAACAGAGCAATGAAGTATGATGAGGCATGAGTGGTGTACATGGACAGCTATGAAATGCATCACTACTCCTAATTAATAAATACTAACATTTTAAAAATGAATTAATACATTTAAATAAAGTTTCATTTAGACATATTTAAGGGCTACCTTCGAAGAAATTTGAAATTTAACCTTCAAATCGTACTTTTCCCTCAGGGGCGTCGTACTTTTCCCTCAGGCATCTACCTTTCCAAATATCCCTGTTCATATATATATATATATATATATATATATATATATATATATATATATATATATATATATATATATATATATATATATATATATACAAAAGTATTAAAATCAAGTTAATAGAAAAAAAATTAAACCAAAAAAAAATTATAAAAATATAAAAAAGAATCCGGCCAGAAGACTTTTTCAAGGGTCACCCTCAGGCAGGGATTCAAAGAAAGGCATTTTTTCTGTGACGGAATGCAGACATTAGTCTAATAATGATTCCTCGGGACCCGAAAATCCCCCTGAAATTAGGCGCAAGAGATATACCATTTTAACAGAAAGGAAAATACAAAACCACAAATTAGACGAACATAACCACTACAAAGTAAAAATACAATAGCAAAAATAACAATAAAAACAAAAAATAGCACTAAAAGAAAAAAAACGAAAAGGTCGAACGCTGCAGTTGGAAACTGCAAAGGAAAAACGAAAGCTGCAGTTGCGCTCTCTAAATACTATGAAGTTCTTTTTTGGTTTTAGTTTGAATAGGTAATAATTTTTAGTTTCGATTTCGAAACTGTTTTGTTTCGTTTTCAAACTATTTCTTACTATAGATTGGTTATATATATATATATATATATATGTGTGTGTGTGTGTGTGTGTGTGTGTGTGTGTGTGTGTGTGTGTGTGTGTGTGTGTGTGTGTGTGTGTGTGTGTGTTGGTGATATTTGTACCATTTTGTAGGGCATGTATTGGAAAGGGTTTAGTATATTGAATTCATATCAAAATAAAAAAAATGGAGTTTAATAATTGTGATTATATAATTATTTTCTTACTACGATTCCCGCATGCGTAAAACGGCAGTATCTGTGTTTTGCACTTAGGTAAAAAAAAAATATTAGTTTATGACACCAATTGTGGATATTCTGCATAATGGAGCTTTACTCTTACAAGAGAAACCATTTGATTTCTTGAAAATTTTTTCAGTATCCTTGATACACATTGAAATACATGTGTCAATCAAGTGTGTTTAATATGCTTGCAGAATTTTGCACACTATCATTCCTTGTTATCAATGATAAATATTCTATTTGAAAAATCGGTTCTATCATTCCAGAAGAGATACTATGAAGTCGTCATTCTGTCACATAATGCACACTTAACGATTAATTGGAAATGTCGATTTTCAATTTTTGTGCTGTTATCTTTAAAGTATTTCACGTTTCGCAGATGGCATCAGCTCATTTATTTAATTTTTCAAAAACTTGGATGTTCTTCGTAAAGATGAATTAGTTGTATCAGATAATTATTATAATTAGTTGTATTACTTAATTAGTATATATATCTTATTGTATCATTAAAATTACTCCTTGCAATATTTTATTATCATTTGATAAACAAACTGCAAAGAAGTGTATACTTCTCATCGTAGTTTCGTTTCTCTTTAGAAGAAATATTTTATATCAAATATTTTTTTTTATTTGTAATCTTAATTTGTTTTTATTTGTGATGTTACTCTTCTACTTTGTAATTAAAAAATATTTTAATATATTTAGGAAAATAGCTATTGATAGATTAGAAAATGGCATTTGTTTATAAGTAAAACATCTGCTAAAATATCAACTTTTAAATCCCTTATAAATTTATATTTTCATAACTCTTGTGATTAATCACTGGTACCCCAGATATGTCATATAATTTTTATTGTCATCGCCTGAAAGATAAATATTTTTATAAAATACTTTTTATATTGGTATACACTACTTTAAAGATTTTTTATAAAATACTTCTTAATTCGGATTGAAGGCTTGTACCCACGTAATTAAATTCAAATTCAATACACACTTATTCTTAAATAGCGACGTGGAAATTATTTTTTATGAGTCCATAGAATTCATGTGAATTTTCTGCTGTATCAATAAAAAATTCAGAAAATGTACGTCTATACTTGACATACAACAAAATGTGCAAATATAATCCTTTTACTACAAAAGCCAAAGGCCAGACTACACATTTATCATGCCTTTACTCTATTTATCGAATTAAATGAACCATTTTTAAACAGATGACCATATGGATTCAATTAGGGAAGATTTCATTCAATATTAAATAGGTTATCGCAATTTATATGGCCATGAAAACTTCCTTTTATGGCCATTTTTCTTTTCCTTTCAAGAGTAATATCATTGAATTGAATTCTTACTAGAGAAATAATTTGAACTGAATTTTTTATTTGTAATTTCATCTCATGAAAAGTAAACATATATCTCTATAGAAATGAGAATTTCATATCATTTTTATGTCCCGTGATCTTAAAAATCTCCAAAAAAGCAACAATTTTTTTTAATGTCCTTGCCTCCTTTTCTTCACAGCTTCCTTCGATTAACTTTAATGTGAAATATTTTGAATTCATAAATATTAGCTTTCTGGTATTCAAGTAAAGTAAAGCATTTTATATTTACATTAAAATATTATTTATTTAACTTTAAATTATCATTTGTAATAAATTTAAATTTATTTACTTTGCCATGAGCATTGAATTACTTACGTAATTCATTTTGCGATAAAAGTAATCTTCATGTCATATGAATTTTAAACCGATTTAAATACATATTTATATTCATTTCAGGATTAGAGTGATTTTATCGGCGATAAATTAAAATCTGAAATTTACTGACATTATCGTGAATTTGACGACGTATCTTGATTATTTACAAAATAAATCGCCGTTTCGTCACTTATGCCCACAATGCAGAAGTTAAAAGACGACTGATTCAAGTTTTTTTAATTCTAAGAATTTAACCGGAACCTTTAAGTTTAACATTGAATGAGATTGTACCTGACATAATTAAAATTAATATTTTTGAAATTTTTTTATAGCGATATTTTCTTACATCGTGTTTCATGAAAAATTATTTCTTTATATTTATTGTATCTTCTCTCATTATTTTACTACAAAAAATTGTTCTATTATTTTTTTTTTCTATTTTAGGATCGGTGTTCTGTTTATTTCCTAAAGACCGTTTTACTATCATGAAACATTAAAATGCCCTTCAGTGTAAGCTATGAAGCGACACGCCTCTAGTGTAAATTATGAAACGATACGGGGCCTTTTTTTCAACCTGAAATGTTCATTTAAATTGGTCATACCCCCATTAGGAAATGGGATTTACAAGACTTAACTTAACTAAGGAAATTCGATCGTATCACAAGATTGAACAAAATTCTGTTAACAAGTCTTCTATACCGTTTCACTGTTTTATTTTAATGGCTACATACATTCCATGCAACCTTTTCAAATATAATATCCATATAAAATCATTAAATAAAATCTTTGCTTTAAATCCCTTGATAATTCTATTATCGATAATGTCACACGGATTCATCGAACAGGAAAGGATTAATATACACACCCTTCCTTCATTCATTTCTTACCTCCACCCAACACCATCAACAGTTATGCTTAATCATTCGGCCTTATACCCTTATTTGTATGGAAGCAGAAGATTTTATTCAATAGTTTAAATGAATTTTTAATACGAAGATTGAATAATTATGATTGAACATAAAGATTTGACATAGCTTATCAGAAATCAATGCCTCCTGGAACATATTTGATATATGCATTTAAATTCGAAAATTTATTACAGTCATTCGTAATAAATAATAATGTTAAAAAAAATCCCTCATTGGAGAGAAAAAAATATTTTGTGTGAATCCATACCTTTTCTATTTAGACCGGAGCATTAATGTATTTTTATAGTAAATTACATTTTATAATTAGCCTGTAATGAAAATGGTATCCTTAAAAGATTAAACGTCTGCAAGTTAATGTAATGTAGTTAAGTTCAGCTGCCATCACTTGAAACAACACCCGAAGTATTTTTAAATGCCTGTAGGCGTTCAACGAAAATGGTACATGAGACCAAACATCCATTTATCATTCTGTGAAAATATTTGATCTTCAATTGTAGATTTTATTTACAGAGAACACACATTCACAGAAAGCTTTAATTAATCAGTTCTTGATCAAACGATTTCAGATAAATTATACATATGTTTGTAGAGAGGAGTTCCTGTTTCCAAATTCGGAAAAAATAGATTTAGGGATTCCATTGATTATAAAACTTGTGTTTATTGATCTAAATTCTATTTTTGTTTTAGTAAACAAAACATCAGTAAAAAAAAAAAAAAAAAAAAAAAACATCTGTAACAATGATTTTTATTCGATGTAGAAGGGGTGTTCAAATGAAAAGGTACGAAACTCCACTATGGGTATGAATGGATATTTTATTCAGTGTATATACCATAGGTCTGAGCACATCGATCCCATTGATTAAAGAGCTGAAGGATTCATTGTTCCCAGAATTCCTGTGGCTGCGATAGACCCAGTCCTTCACAGAGTTCTTGAGTTCGTTGTCCGAGTTGAAGCGCTTCCCTTTCTGATGTTTTTACAGGGAACAAAACACATAAAATCGCAGGACTACATGTCCGGGCTGTAGGAAGGTTGGTCAAGCTCTCCCACTTGAAATTTGCCAGTTCCGAACGGTTGACTCTGAAGACGTGTGGAAGCGCATTATCCTTAACCACACCCTCCGTGAGTAGGCCCGGTGTTTTGTTCTTGATGGACCTGCGTGGTCTTCGGAGTGTCTCACAGTACGTATCGGAGTTAATGGTTCTTATCTTCTCGAGGAATTCAACATTAATATTCGATTGGACGGCGCTCTTTATAAGAGCCTCTATTCTCTCCTGCGCATGCGGACGCTCAAGCAATCTCCGATCTACACCGGAGACTCCAATCGCATCCCTAGATATCTCGCTACGCTCTCCAATAGCAGCATAGGCAAATATGTTAACGGTTACGTTGTTATGACGTTTCTCACCTTTTCATTTGAACGCCGCTTGTAGTTAAAACTGTTAAAAACTTCCCTTTGTCACTTATTTGTGAAATTGTTTCTTCATAATCCAATGTTTTTTTTTCTTAATGTTATCCATTTTACTTATAATCTTCATAAACATCTCCTCCCTCCCCAAAAAGTGAAAATAATTACTTATAATCTAAATTTGCTCTTTTTGAAAATTTTATTATTTGCGTCAATAATTTTACAATTTCTTTAAAGAATGCAGTACATCAAAATGATATAAATGACTCAGTTTGAAACAGAAAAATGATTATATGTAGATGCTAAAAGAAATAGAAAATTTCTGTAAATATTGAATGAATAGATGTATAAGTACAAATAACTTAAATTAATAATAATTCATACGATTTTAATATGTTCCTCTACAACTGATCTATAGTCCAAATCACATTTCTTTGTTTTTTAAAGCAAAAAGCAATTTAAAAAAATTTCCCGCAATAATAGCTTAAGCCAAGGTACGAACCATGAAAAAGTATTTAAAAATTACTTTCTATTTCTAAATTCTAAACTCAAAACGGTATTGCATATTTAGAAAAATAAGTGTTAAATAATAATAATAATGTCGCATAATTTTAATGAGATATTTCTATATATTTGTCCATGAAATCTGATAAAAATGCAACAAAACAAATGACAAATTCATTTTTAAAAATAGTGTCATAATAACAATGTTGAGTTAACATTGCATAATGTAAATTTATAACAATGCAATCGAATTACATAAGGTAGAAGTTTAAAGATTACTTTTTTTTTACGTAAATTCACTTTTTTTCCAGAAAAATTTTAAAAAATTATTTCAGTTTTTTCGTTGCAAAAAATTAAATCTTTTTTCACAGGGAAGCAGAGAATGAAATTATAAAATCTGAGAAATAATGTCTTCGATTTTTATTAAAACTTTTTTATTAAAAAAAGTGTATGATTTCATACAACTCAACAAGAAATATAATAAGCAGAAATGTAAGTTCCATAATTTCATTGCAAATTTTATACTGTGTTCAGCGTGTTAACAAAAATTATAAGACTTAAAAAATGTATTATTTTAAATTAATCCTATTATTCTTCTTTGATGCGTAAAAATTTTGAGGAAATATTTTAGACATTATATTAAATTTTAAAAAAATAATCATATTTTAGTTCTTTCTTCACATGACGTGTTATGCGTAATACACAGCATCAAACAAAGTTAAAATAAAGAAGTAGCTTAATGCAAACCAAAATGCGCATAAATCGCATATAAAGAAACATTTGACCTTTTTGAGAAAACAAAGATTAGAACTCAATAAATTAAAAGAAAAAGTTTGCTTTTAATTTCATTGAAAGAAAGAAATGCTGAGATTTTATTGTGGTGACAAAATTCTTTTTTTTCCCGCTCAGTGACGATTTATCCATCAACGCTTGTCTTTCCTGTTGGTAAATTAAATAAAATCTCATCAGGCCAGTGCCGCTTCATTTACGTCAAGAACAATTTCGAAAACAAAATTCTTAGACTCATTTAGCTCGTTAAATAGAAACAACAAATGATAATTTGTAAAGGTTTAAAGAAAAAAAAATTGACATTTTACAACTAAATGAGTATAATTCCTTTGGAGGAAATTGTTATTTCCATACTATTTAAAAGAATTGTGAAATATTTTAGAAAGTAACCGAATAAAATAAGAGTAAAATATGAATTCATTGTATGCAGCCATAAGTATTCAATCTTATCCTCAATAATAACCGAGTATATTTAATGACAGAGAGATATTGTAAGGTGATAAGTGTATTTTGGTTTATTACAAAATGGCCATCATCATCACCAAACGAGTGCCGTGTAACCATACTCAACTATTTAATCTTAATGAAAGCTAAACCTGCTTATCTTCTTATAGAGAAATATCTATATAATTGAATGATGAGCTTTAATCTTGTATTATTTCATAAAGAAACAAGCATTACAAAGGAATTGCTTGTTTAAAAAATAAGATAATTTGGTAATTTTTGTTGGGTAATTCCTAATTGTGATTCAATGTTTTCAGGACTGAAAGTGCTTTGATGTGCCCTTGATGCTAGTGAGGAAACTATTTATTGCCAAATGATGTTTGGGTTTTCAATTTTATTGGGAAAGTTCTCTTTTCTTTTCACAATTTTTCCAATAAGCTGCGTTTTTGGACCTTTTTTGCTGTCGTGACATGCTGATAATAAGTTAACGCTTTCTTTTCGCCTAATAGATTTCTAAAAATGAATTTGAATTCAATAACACTGACGACGAAATTAAAACATTGTCATATGAGAACAAACGTGCTTGAAGGCATAAACACCTGTTATCCACCAACCTTTCTATTTCCTTATCTCCTATGGCTAAACTGTGACGGTACCGGTAAATGAATAGATGCATAAATGCAAATACGTAAATTAATAATTGATAAAAGTTTAAGATGTTCTTCCACAGCCAATCTATTGCTCAAATTGTGTATTATAATTGAATTTTTAATGTGGAAGTGATTATGGAACAAAATGCTTATATCCTAAGAAGAATCTCAACAAATCATTTTAATATTTAAAAAAAAATAGTTACAATTAAGTCCGTCGATTAGAAATCAAGATATCAAATATTTAAATGGAATAGAATGTGTGAGAGCCACTAAGCTCTATCCTTGAGTATCAGACTCTATCTTGGTCAATATAATGATAATTTTTACATTATAATTTTTTAATGATTAATAAGCTCAAAGATATCCATAACTTCAAAAATTATTTTCGGAACTCTTCTTAAATGACTAGAGAGTATTAGAATTTTTTTTAATAAATTTTCCTTTTATAGTCTCATTATAAACAAGTTTTCGATTTAATAAAACGTAACCTATGAAACAAAATGCATTAAATAACTCTTGTCTTTGCATTCAATTTAGTGAGAAGAACCTAAAATCTTATGGTTCAAAAATTAATAGTTTTTCCCCTTAACAAAATATCAGCGATGTTTCATTTTTTAGTCTAGTGGAATAAAGACGTCTTACGAGGTGCGCCTAAATTAATTATGTTTCAGAAAAGAAAAGCAGACAGGGTGCCATTCGAAGTTCGTAAAAAATGGTGAAAGCTCCACACAGATTTTGTCAGCACTTTTATTATTCAGTGAATTCGAAAAAACTGGTTGATTTTGTAAAATCAATTACGTTGACATAAGAAAGAAAACTTTAAATATTACTCCTTTTGAATTTGCAATGAAACGCGACCGTCATTCCGGTTTTAGAAAGCAATTTTCCACAGTTATTTCAAATATTTATATCCGTATTTTTAAGAATCTCATTTTTTTATTGTAACATGTTTTGGTTCTTGAACAAATATCGTAATCTTTCTGAATATTTTAATAAAAGAGTTTTTCATTTTAATTCCTTTAACTAAATTTCATCATCTTAAAAAGAATAAGAGATTTGTTTTTAAAAAATTAATATATTTCTGCTGATGCACTATTATAATTCTTAATTTCTCATTTCACTGTAAAGTTATTTTTATACAACTTAATAGGAAAATAAACTTTTTAATAGATTAGCAGCCTTTGACGATCAATGTTTTCGCCCTGATTATTGGTTTTTTAGACTGTTAAAAGATTAATACGGGATGCATTTTTCTTCATTCAGCATGTTTGCTATGACTTAAAAATTCAGCATGTTTGCTATGACTTCTTTATATAAATTAAATAAAGAATTTAATTAAATTGTCTGAAACAAAGGGCAAATAATTGAGGGCACAAATTAAATGTACGTATAGTGCAAAGTAAAAGCAGAAGTGAAATTCCTATAATAAATGTCCAAAGAAATCAATTTTTTCATCTTAGTTTTAGTATTTGCAAAGGCACGTGATATAATGTTTGAGGAGATGTAGTTGAATTTCATCGTTAAAAGCACCCTAATTTCATCATTAAACATTAAAAATATTATTAGTTTATGAACTAAATCTGAGAAATTTATTAAAAGTAAAGAAAAAAAACTCTACAGAAATAGAACCGATATCATTAACGATGCAACTTTTAGAAATTTGATATAATGCAACATTTTCGTGAGATTAACAGTTTCGGAAAATATGGCCATCAATTTTTGTATTGAAGTCAAAGCGATTATCCATCTAGTAACGGTGAAGCATATTTTCGTGCTCAAGTAAATTTTCTGTTTGATGCCTGCTTCTATTTCAATCTTTCTTCTGTTTTAATCTTCTTTCTTCTGACTGAATGAAGGGATTCGTCTTCGATCAGCATTTATGACATTTTAAAGACAGATTAACTAGAGAAATATTGCATGAAATTCAGTTATAAAAACGAAGCAACTGAAAACGAAACAATCTGACATGTTTGTAAATGAATTTGTTTACATTTGACTATTGCCATTTCACAATAAGTAATAAAAGCGATTTCTGTGTCACGTATGGTAGCGTTATATATACATATTAAAATCTAATTTATACTTAATTAACTTCCAAATTTTTTAGCTTTCAGGGGAATCACAGGGATGTTTAAGAAGTATTTGTTTAGATCAGTAATTTTTTATCTCTTCACTCGGAGCGTGGGAACCGCTGGCGAAAGCATTTTTACAAAGCTACAGTTGAATTAATTAAGTAGAGAAAGTGGAATGGCATCAGGAATTAAGAGAATATTTTAGAATGACTTTGATATGGGCTGCATTAAGCTAAAAAATTAGGAAGTTAATTAAGTTTACATTAGATTTTAAAATACCATTACATATCTACATATATAAAATGATTACGTGGACGAAAAATCAGGCCGAAATTGTTAATCGCTGTTTGGCAACTCTTGATACCGCCAAATGAATAATGCTTCAGTTTTTTTCCCGCGCTAAGGAGGTTAGACGTAACATGTTTTCGATCGATTATTTCAAACGATTCCATTAATTTTCTTACTTTTTGATGCATTTAAAATTAAACATTATTATTTAATCAGTCTTTCGGATTCATTCCGAAGTACTTTTGAATTAAAATAAAAAAAAATAAAGGAAATTTAAAATTTCTAATTGCGTTACCCCAACTGACGTAGAACCTATATATATATATATATATATATATATATATATATATATAGAGAGAGAGAGAGAGAGAGAGAGAGAGAGAGGGAGAAAGAGAGAGAGAGACGCGGACAACGCACGCACGCCACACAGCGCGGCACAAAAGCAGAAGTAAGGAAGGAGAAGCGCGAAACAAATGATGACTAGTCTTAGATCACTTTCACTTGATACGTAAACTGATGGCGCAGTACTTTTTACACAGCTTCAGTTGAATTAATTTGATCAGGAAGTAAGAGAATTAAATTACTATAGGCTAAAGTAAGATAAAGCGTTATATATATATATATATATATATATATATATATATTCTTGCATCGGTTTGAAAATTTTTTACGATGTGTTTAAGTCGTGACGTATCGATTTTAAAAAGAAATCGTCGTAAGAGAGATGAAAGGTCGAATGAAAATGCTCAAGATTCGTTCATAATGAGATCTAGTCATAATGGACGAGATAGGGTTAAACGTTTATGTGTATGGAATGAAGTTTCCTACATTAGCATAGCTGTCGGACTATAATGTCAAATACACAAAATGTTGACATCATAAAAAAAAAATGTTTTGGAACATCTGTTGAATTTATCATAAATATTGAAAGACTTGCTGATCAGTGATTCAATCGAAGGAAGAAGCTATCGGAAGCATACAAGAGAATATAATTCTGCTTTAGCTTTTGCTTCCATGGGAGCCTGGAACAGGCCATATTGCTATAGGATTCATGTTTAGATATACCACATGGTTTCTTCTTCATACAGTGGTCATAACAAATCAGGTCAGTTATATGTGTATGATACCAGTGAAGACACTGAAAAACGCATGGAGAGAAATTAAAGATGTTTGCTCTCTGTTATGGAAAGATTGGATTCTATGTTGAGAGCAATCAATTCGTTCATCGATTGTTACCTGCAGATGCATCGTATAATTGTAGAAAATCCTGCTACAAATATCAGGATGGTTTTCATGAAGATCAGAAATTTAGATATATGTAGATACATATTACAAAAACAGAAATTGTAGCGATATTTGTTGGAGATAATGGTGAACCACCTACTAATCGAGACATCTGTATTTATCCTGGAGGTGACAGCTGCAAAAATATTTATCCTTTGAACCAATGTTATGACCCCATGGTCTATCCCTTGTTGTTTCCAAAATGAGAATTTGGTTCAATTTTCGAATGTACTTTTTGTCTCTTTATGTCTGTTTATTTCTTTCGTTGTTTTATCTTATTTTGGAAAAGACTAAATTTGAATTTGAATTCAGACACTTTTTTTAGTAAATATTAAAGTTTTATTCTGTTTCTGTAGTGTAGCTTCCAAATTTGAACAATTATGAGAAGAGCACATTTTTTTTAATTTGCTTTTTTTGTAAATATCCATTATGTATTCTCTTTCTATGGTATAAACCGCAAATTTAAAAAATTGTGAGAAAAGCACATTTTTAAAAAAAATTTATTTCGTTGATGGATGTATATGGTTATTTCAATGAAAGGTTATTTGTATCTTTAAAGAACTTTGATAACTTTGATGCAGATAATTTTTGAGAGTGTATTTTTTTCTTACATTTTTTTCATTGTTTTATCATTTTGTAATCAATTGAATCTGGATATAATTGTTTCTAGACTAAAGTTGTTTTGTAGATGGCGAGCGAGCGAAGCGATCCGAGAGGAACTGCATTAGCAGTTCCTGGGGGTGGGCGATATCCAAAAAAATTCCGAATTTTAATGAATCAGATAAAATGCTCTTTTTTTATGAAATTGAAATTTTATTTTCCGTTTTATAAGAATTTACATTTTCTGATGAGATTCCACTATTTGAATTTACTGATTTTTGTCCTCTGTTTAATTAGCCTTCGAGTTCATTTCCTATTTTATTATTGTATCAAAATGATCATTGGAATTCTCAAGTAGAGATTCGCTATATTCCAGAAAGTTATATAATATTGTTAAATAGTAAAATGTAAAGATAAAAAAGGAAGGTTACTGTTTTAATATAATTTCTTGGTGCTATTAAATATCTAAGCAACAGGTACATGGTGTGGTTTAATTTTTGAAGATTCCTGTTTATTTGTTCAATATACAGAGGGTAGTTTTGCATTTTCAGAATGATATCGATAAAGAATGTTAAAAAAAAACACATGTTTAGAAATAAAAATTTCCAGCTACAATTTATTATTTGATATAAGAAACACCGTCTATTAGTTTTAAAATCGTTCTTATTTCAAAGTATTAAATGTAAACAAGAAAATTAAAGGATATGATTTATTCTTTTTGAAGAAAAAATATTCCTATTCTATAATTTAAAAACGCTATGAAACAATTGGTATTAAAATTTTTGAGTGCAAAATAAGCAATAATATTTATTGGAAAGAAAAAAGTCTTCTATCATTGATTCTGTATGTAAAGAAGATTAAACAAATACTTGAAAAAAGAACTCATCATTTCAAATATCTCATAGAGAAATCACTATTAACGGAAGAAAACCAACCGACACAGCAATCAATTGCATATTTTTAAATATATCTGTAAGAACAATAAACAAAACATCCAACTGAGATAAACAACCCTGTGTAAATATTTTCAAAGGGAGATAAATGAAAGTACATTTTGATTCTTAATAATGCCTGACTTTATCTAAGAGACCACAACAAATTTATTTGCTATAGGAAACGAAGAGAAAAAAAATACAAATCTAGTTCCGTCAATGCAAAGAAATTTCAGCAAGGAATTTCTGATTGTCTCATTGTTCTCCTGAGAAATAAAAAATAAGAAGAATGGAAAATATTAAAATCAACTCAACTTAATATGAAGAAAATGTTTTTGTCCATTATTTACAGAAGAAATTTCAACTCTTATTCGAAATGTATTTTGAAGAGTGAACCTTTATCAAGACAAACCTACAACCCATAAAAAATATAATCACATTCCTTGAGAAAATGAAGGCATATATGATACAGATTTATACCTTTTCAACGCATTCTTGGAAAATCTCCTTAAAGTTTCACTTATGAACTATTTTACCCTTGATCTTCTTTCTAAGCCGAAATTCGTTATAATTCATGGACTTCGGAATATAATTAATAAAGAATGAAAAGCAATAATTCCTGAGAAATTTACTGAAAGCCTTTTTTTTCATGTAAATCACAATCTACGTTTGTAATTTAGTATTTATTAATATTATAACTAATCCAGAAAATAATCACCATTTTGAACATTTAAAATAATAATCTTCACATTTCAAGCATTAATTAAACATCCGAAAACGTTCGAAAATATGCGTTAAATAAATGGTTCTTTTGTTTTTGCTTTAATACAATTATAATCAGATTAACTGTGTTCACTAGGATATTCCTAACACGTTTAATTGTATATAAAATAGGGATTCATTAATTATTCACAAGAAAATATATTATATATATATTTTCTTGTATCAATACGCATTAATTTCTTTTCTTCTGTTGCACATTATTCGTTTCTGCATCATTTCTAGAGATCTTTAAGCCTATAATTGCAGAAACGCAGCAGGTAAAGGATCCTGTAAGCGTTACTAAATTACTAAGCATCCATTTTCAGGTTTCCTAGGATACATAATTAACTATTCTCTCGTGCATAGTAGTAACATTAATACTTAGAGCACTCAGCAGTGAGGCTAACTTATCATCCTTATATGCTATTTAAGAGCTTATGAAACTTTTCATATTAAGATTAAACTTAAAAAGAACTTTTATGTTTTATTATCAAGCAACTTATGCAAAACATTTTAATGAATTTCTTTTTTTCTCGAATGTAGTAATGCAAATAAAGAGAAAAATGTTTTTGTTCAAGAAATCAGTATAAAAGATAGAATCCTGAGATTACAATAAACCCAACAATTATATGTTTAAAATCCTAAATTATTCATATTATACAGCTTTTAGTTATACATAATATTGGAAAGGAAGAAATAAAAAAAACAAATAATTATTTTTATTTTAAAATTGAAATTTTTTTTAAATCCTTTTCTTCTTTTGTAAGTTTGTAATTTAGAATTCGTTATTTAACTTTTAACAATAAACACGTTTTTTTTCTCTACATCATATTTTTTCTCAAAAATTATTTGCAAAACGGTTTTTTCTCAAATTTTTTACTATATGGTCCAGGAGAATGAAATTAATTAAATTAAATAATCTATTAATTATTAATATTAGGTATTAGTTAATAATTAATTTTCTGCTGCATTATTTTGCTTTGATAAATAATTATTCATTAATCGATTCATTTAATTATGAAAATATTGAAATAATCTATTGTTGTAGAGAAGGCTCAGCTATACAAAGTTTCAAATCTCTGTGGCATCAGGAGCTGAGTGAAAAATGGATTACAAAAATGTATCGTGATAAATAGAAACAATTCAAGTTAAATAAAAATGTGTAAAATACTTGCGTATGCTTTTGAAAATTAGTTACTAACAACATCGTATCGACGCAAAATACTTTCGGAGAAAGTTATGACTCAAGGAACATTAAAATAAATATATAATAAAAGCAACGCTTAAACAATAAAAATTAAATAGAACACCTTATATTATTACTTCTAAAATTGTTATTTGTTCACGGCTACAAACTTAGAAATTCAGTTAAAAAAGAAACATAAACTAATAAATTTTGAATCTCAAACTTTAAGTGCGAACTTTAAATCCAAACTATTTTTTTTTCTGTCTTACTTCCAAACATAAAATTGGTAGAAAAGATATATGAAGTAATTTCCATCTTTGAGTTTGTAACATACAGCTTAAGAAATTCTAATGTACAAAACATTTACAATATATTGAAATGTATTGTATTTTTGTATTCATTATTAAAATTCAAAAAACAGAGAGAGCACTTTAAAGACACTACATACATTCAGGTTAGAATTAGCATGTAAAGAAGATATATTACTGCTGTATAAAGTAATATAAAGTGGTATAAAGATATATAGCACTTGATGTTGTTGCAAAAGAAAGTAAAATAAATAACAGTAGTGTTAGATATTAATGTTTATCTCGCTTAGAGAAATTTCTAAAGGTTAGCTGTTAAGTAATAATGGAACAAATATAGATCATATACTTAATGTTTCTATATTATTATATGCACTGATACTATTTAGAAAATAATAGCATATTGTAAGTAATTGTAGTCTACTCTTTAATAACAAGATGTCTCGTAATTTCGTTGAGATGTATAGGTATGCCATTTGGCGAAGCAAACAGACAGAAGTATCATGATATAATTCACATCTAAATTATAAATGCTTACTTTGAAGTTTCGTTTAAAATGCAATGCATTATATAAACTATAGATTTCAGAATACCGTTAATGTTTTAACTTATAATAATGCTATAATTTTTGTTGACCTCCAAAGAATAAAACCTCCTTGTTTCTTAAAGGTTTTAATTAATAGATGAATTTTCTGAAGAATTCCTCTGTGATTGATTAAAATTTGCATTGTTTCGATGATCCAAAGTAAATTAATATAATTTTGGAAGCTAATAATGTCTTACAGTAAATTGGTTACTTGAGTAAAAAAAAATCCATCATACCACATTTTTTTTTCATTACTACACAGAAAATACTTATCATTGTCAAAGAAAATTCACTTATAATTCAGTATTTTCTTTGTCTCACATCAAAAACAATAACTTAAAATGTCCAGAAAAAGTAAATATTAACTAAATTTTCTTGGCAAATCTCTTTATCGACTCTATCTGTGATGTCATTTCTTTATGCCCTAAAATTCGGTTTTAATTAAAATTCTGAATAAATGCAATACGGAATGACGGTTAAATCATGTGAAATAAAGGAATTAAGTTTTTTGAATTAACAACGAAAATTACGTTCCCTTAATAGAGAAAAAAGCTCATTTTTAATTAATTCAGAAAACTAATGCGTTACTCTTTATCCTCAAAAACAAGATAGTTAACAGTACTTTTTTAATAAAAAAATCTATCGATAAAAGTATGTTCTTCGGGAAATGCATTTGGACTTCAGTTTTCATTGCCGAGTTTAATTCTTCCTTTGAATGATAATGGCTTATTTCATCTTTCCATTCTTTATGTTCTTTCTTCATTTTCAGCAAAAGACAGTTAATGGAAGGATAATAGATACGTTGTTTAACAAACTTAAACCTCATTAATAGATCAGCCATACTTCTGAGCATTCAGATTTTCCGTGTTCCATTCCGTAGGTAGGAATAGTTGTCTATTGTTACATTAATAATGAATCTTATATCAAGAATTAATCAGTCATGGAGCAGCAATGACTCTAAAAAGCTCATGACTTTTTAACTCTAAGAGCTATGAAGACTTGTTAAAAATAACTTGTTATTTACTCTTTTTCAAGAATTCTGTCTATTAAATAGATAGTTTAATTTGTACCTACATTCAAATTTTATATATACAGTGTACGCAAATTGTTCATATGAAATAAAAGGAAATTTTTCATTTTTATGATAATTTATATATTTATATAATTAATATTATAGACTGATTGACGAGTAGGAATTACATTAACCGAAAATGCAATCATTACAAACAAAGGCAGTAAATCTCCTTCGGGAGAAATAAAATTGCAAATTGCATGTTTCGTTCTCATTTTTGAATAATTTAAATCCGTAATGTAAACTTTTCTTTTATTATCTGAAGTAAATACTAATGGTAAAACGTTGGAACCAAAGATTGGTTTTTGCCTTCATTATTTCGTCTGTCAGATTTATTAATGCTTTTTTTATCCCTTAAATTTTTTTCTATTTTTTTCTTGTAGTTTATTGCTATTTGTTGATTTGTTCTGATTTGGAAAGTATCATTACGAATCGTGAATCCCCATTAGTCATGGGGAGTTTTCTTGTCAATGATATGCGTTTTTCTTCTAACCCCATTATTTCCACTTTGTTCACTAGAATTTTGTATTTTTTATTATGAAAATCAATCAAATAAATGAATTTTTCTTCTTCTTAATATGCAGTACTTGTTATTATTTCCAATCTGGCAACACATGTGCAATTATAATGTTTATTATTTTTTATCTTATTCCGCTCAGATAGCATTGAGAAAGATAAATTTTTTTTAAAAAAATTATTCATATATTTTTGAGCTTTCATTAATGATGCAGAAAACTCCTCTACCACTAAAATTACATTAATCAGTGTTTTCTAAAATAAAAACTTTCTTCTCTTTCTTTTAACATTCTAAAAATTGCATGATATATTTTTCTAAACATTATACATTAGGAACAATTCATGACCCCAAAATCCTAGTCAACTGACAATAACAAAATAATTATTCTTTAAAGAAGTATTCTTTTTATGTTTAACTACAGCATTTGATTTGATTTTTGATGGACTTTTGATTTTTGTTTGTTGATACAATACAATACAACAATTGATACAATATCTTATATAGGTATTCTATCAAATGTTTAGCCCTATGTTCATCTACTCAATTTGTTCTTCTGTTTTTTTTTTTTTTATGAAGATACACAAGATCAGTTTTGAGATTCCCTTTAAATATTAATCCGATTAATAGTATGACAATTGAGACTGTACCCTACTCTACAAAATTCTAGCCACATCAATACAGAAACATTTATCAGCATGCTCGATAATTAACACATTCGCCATAATTTTGTACGAATCCCTTGAATCTTCCTCTCCAAAATTGAGAACGCAATCCATCTCAGAACCACTTTGGAAAATGATTTACTATTATCTTTATAGCTATTTATTAAGTATAAAGTTGTTTTAGGATAATTTGCTGTATTAAATTGAAAGGTACTTGTCATTATTAAATACGTTTAGTTACTCGACTTGTCTAAAGCGTACAAATATGGAATTTTATAATAGATTTTTCTTTAAATTTCTGATGTTTTCAAATTTTAGGATAATAGTAATATACTGTTCCGATATTTTTAAAATTTAATTCTTAATTAATGACATTCTTTTATTACGATTACAAATGAATAAAGCCATCATTTCTTTAATTTGAAATATATATATATATATATATATATATATATATATATATATATATATTAATTTTCCATTATATTAAGTCCATTTCTCATATGAGTTTCAACTGGCACTTCTTCTGAAGGATTTCAAAATTTTAGATAATTAATATCAATAGATATTCTTGGTGCGCTTGTAGATACATATTTGTTTATTATTAATGATGTTCTTTTATTTTGCAATCACTTTCGCATTACCACAATGGCATTTCAGAGTGTCATTTTGAAGCTTAGTTATAGTTCAGTTATATTAGTTCCCAAGTTTTAAAGTAAAGCTCAGGCTATATTGGGACGGACCTCGTAATTTTGATCCGATGACGAGAACGACACCTGAACTGACAACCCCCTTGTCAAATTTTCCACCACACCTGCGGGAGTGCGTTTGTCCCTAGCAGATTTAACGTGCATCTTATTTGACGGTTCTTCGGTGGAATCGGGTTTCAAAGCCGAGACCTTACCACTAAATCATTGCGGTTATGTCAATCTGTAATCAAGTTATGTTGTTAATTTTCTAGTTTTAAATTAATGTCATGCCAGATCAGTACTCCTCTTACATCTTTAGTGGATAGCATATTGGTGACGACGCATGGAAATGTTTTAGATCAAGGTCCAGTTCATCTCTCCTCTGTCCCATGTGCTCAACTAGCATGATTTCATTCCTGTCAATTAATTCATCTGTTTCTATTCACAAACTGATAAGAAAACAAACATATTAATTCTGATAGAAATGAAATCCTGATACTTTGATAATACAACACTCAAACTAGCCTATACGTTGAGAGAATGGCAATGTTAATTCATCTTTCATAACGTCCGAATGAAAAAAGGAGGTGTTTTTCATAGGTATCCTTTTTTAGCTTTCATAATGGTATATTTTTCAATCTTAATAATCAATCGTAATTTATTCAATATCACAAATGTAACAGGGTTTCTTCTTTCTCTTTTCTTTAGTTTTTTTCATTTTTTTTCTCTCATCAAAGTGGCATTTGAAAAATCTGAAATGATTTTCTAAAAGAATAATACTTCCAAAAATTTAGTCACACCATTAAGTATATTTTTCTAATTTTATATAGTATTATCTTAAAATCCTTTATAAATTTGTTTTATTTTAATTTTTTTTTCCTTAGCAAATTTATTTTTTATTATTATGCAGCGTTGAAAACAATTTATATTTTTACCCCTGAAATAAATTGTTGTTGAAAATATGATCAAAAGGAAGTAGGTGTAATGTTAGGCCATTAATTTTTCATTATTCATTAATTTTATAAAGAGCACTTTTTTCTCTCTTTTCACGATACGCTCCAATTCAGTTAAGCTTTTTTTTGGTTAATTGGGTTTTACACCGGTTTTGCTTTCAAAGACCGGACAAAAAAATATTTAGTATGCATTAGCAATTTGTTAACGACAGCAAGTAAATGCATCACAAGAATAATGATGAAAAACTAGATTATAAGAAAAATATGCTGAGAAAGAATTCAAAACATGTATTAACAGAATGTTAAGGTATTTTAACAATATTTACATGCTAAATATGTTGGTATTTATCACATGATATTTTGATTGTACTTTTTTTGCTTAAAATAAGGCAGGTTTAGATTCTTACATTTCTTTTAAATAATAGTCATTCTAAATTTCCCAGCGTGTGTTTCAATAAAATAGTTAAAGATAAGCATTCTTTTATTCAAAATTTAATTATTTTAAATTTTTTTGCATAAAATTATTATAATCTGGTACAATAAAAAAAATCATTGTACGAGATTTCTTACTTTGAAATGGAAAATAAATAATTATGCCTAATATAGTTGTTATATGAACGAATCTTTTAATAAGTATTCATCGGTTCCATGATTTTTAGAATAAAAAAATATCATTGCCAAAAATTAATTATAATTTAAAACTTTAAAATAATTTTAAATGATTTACATCATCGTAGTTATTGTACCAAAAGTATAATTCTTTGCGAAAATCTGACCACGTCGTTAAATTTTCGTATAAAAATGGAATTCATTTGTGATATTTCTTAGCTTAATAACAGCATATTCCTGAGGGATCAGGATATAGAAAATACAGTTTCATTATCGAGGGAAAAAATTATTTTTATCCATTTTCGCTTCAGATACTATTTAAAAGGATTTTGTAATAAAGTATTTTATTTTTAAAGTATTATTATACTAGTATTTTATTTTTAAAGTATTATTATACTAGTATTTTATTTTTAAAGTATTATTATACTAGTATTTTATCTTTTCCCTAATTATAAGAATTAAGTTTCTGTACGAATAATATATTATATATTCTTATATAAATATGGTATTAAAATGCTAATGTTATTTAGTTAACTAATTTTTTTTTCATTAATTTAAAAATATGAACTTTCTTTCGCTCTTTTTGGAAATATAAAAAATCAGGTAAAAATTCAGGGGAAACAATTTCTTCATGAACTTCAAATTATAAAAAAAAAATGTATTATCTTTCTTCAGACTTTGATTTTATTTCCTTCAAACTCAAAAAAAAAGTTTATTTCATATTTACAAATTTTAGATTCTTTAGTATATTTTACACAACATTTTTATTAATTATTTTTTTTCTATTTAAAATTATAAGATTTTTATTTATAGAAATTGTTGTTCCCAGCAGTTTATAAAACGAAAATTAGGTAAAACTATGCTGAATTAATCTTTATTAAAAACAATAAAGAATCTTTCAACTAACTTTTATCTTGTGAAAAAAATATTTTTTGACAAAAAGAATGAAAGGTAAGCAAAAAGAATGATTCGATATAGATTAACTTTTTCAGCTTATAATTGTATCAAGAAATCCATTGAGTGGTACATTACACATTAACTAATGTTTAAAATTAATATTAATTAATCTTTATTGAAAACGTATCCAATAGAGTTCTCAAACAATAATGTTTAGTTGATGATAAGTTGAGTTGAGTTGATAAGCTGAGTTGATGATAAGGCATGCTACGATTTTTCATTCATGATTTTAGAAAAAGCTTAAAATGAAAGTGCTTTTACAGTTTTTTCGTGCAGCTCCAGGCAAAGATTCTTTTCAGATACTTTTATATAAATTTACAAATTACTAAGTTTTATTAAACGCATATCATTAAGACTATAAAATTCAATAAGAATAATCTAACAGCTGATGCTCATTCTGAATTGTATTTGGTATTCTTGTGACTTGAGAGCAAAGACACACTGAACTGGCAAGAGAATACTTCATAGGATTGCAGCTACGATTTTTTAATTGTAATCGATGTGGTTTTTATATTTATTCAAATTATTGTTACATCTCATAAATGCTGTCTTAAAGTGATCTACGTTGGAAAAATAGACACAACTTCAAGCCACCAGCATGTTTAAATATTTTTTTAATGAAGCAAGCTTTAATTTAAATGCTATCTTTTAATAGCATAATATAATTTTCCAGCAGTAATATTAAAAGATAAACAAATTTGTTCGCAAAATTATGAGATTCAGAAAACACTAGATTGACTTTCACCGCTTAACTGTTTTGTCCAAGTGCCATACGTGTATACGTTTATCGAATTTTGATAGTTGTAAGCAAAAAATAAACTAGTCACAACGATTATAATTCAATATTAAAAATTACTTGGAATCCCATAGATAAGTCGAGTCGATTTGCATTTGAATCAAAATAAGAAAATATTCCCAAAATAGAAGGTGTCATCTTATTAGATAGTGAAGAATATAAAACAGTTAAAGGGTTAATCGGCGTAAATCGTAGGATAAGTATTTGTTACTTGCAATTATTTTTAGCTTATTCACAATCACAATAAATATAATAAATATGTTTCTTTCGGAGACTTTGCACCTTTAATAATTTCCGATTATATAATTTTATACAGAAATTTCAAAAATTAATTATCAGTATTATCTGATAAGTTATTTTCTGGGAAAGAGGAATTTCTGATGAGAAAAATAATGAAGCGTCTTTTTCCTGAGAGTGAAATTTGCAATCTGATCTGAAAGTGGCACACTCGCTCATTAAGTGTCAGTAAGAGACTCAAATTTCTGGCATATAATTATAATCTTCTTTTCTCGTTGATTTTTTTCCGGAAATCTGTTTGAAAAGGATGAAAAATTAAAGCTAATTTGTATAAAATGATTACAAAAGAAAAGGGATTATTGAAAACTAATAATAAAAATAAAAATGAGAAATTTCATATGATTATATTTCCTCATTTAATTAAATTTAGCGACGATATGAATTTAGCATATTTAATTAAATTTAACATATCATTATTTATTCTATACTATAATAATATGTTATACTTTTTTAATTAAAAAAAATTATATAAAAATAAATTTTCTAAATTAAAAAAAAATCTAATGCAAATAAAACGTTATTTGAAATTTATTTAAAACGGAAAAATCAAAAATGCAATTAACGGACTAATATAAAATTTAAAATACATATTTTATAGATAAACTGAATCAAACAAGTTTGCGATAAAATTATTGGTAATTACTGCGTTATATGTAATTAAAATGATTTATTTTTATTAATAATGTCATAAAAATTTGATAAATTTTTACATAAAATTGTTGGTTGATTTTAGTGCTTTATATTGAATAGAATAATTACTTTTGTTTTAATATCACAAATCTTTGGTTATTTTTATAAAAAAAAAAAAACTTTTGGCTGATTTTATTCTGTTATATCTAAAGGACAGATAATTTTTGTGTAATATCATGAAAACAAACATAAAAGTTTTTACATATTTTGCAATAAAATTGATGGCTAATTATATATAGAAGAAAAATTACTTTTTTGTAATATCATCTTACGATTTGATTAATTTAAACATACAAATTTTGGTTGATTTTATTGCGTTATATGTAATGGGAAAATTACTTTTGTTTGATAATATTATCTACACAAAAACGTAAAATCTTTTATTATTTTGGTAATAAAATTATTGACTAATTTTATTGATTTATATACAACAGAAAAGTTACTTTTGTTTAATAATATCATTAAAACAAACACGAAGACACTGATTATTTTTATAATAAAACTGGTAACTGATTTTAATTTGTTATATACAATTTTTTTGTGTAATATCATGAAACGAAAATAAAAGCTTTGTGTATTTTGTAATAAGATTGTTGATTAATTTTTTCGATTATATACATTGAAAAAATTACTTTTATATTATAATATCATCAAAAAAATGGAAAAATTTTGATATAGATTAACATAAAATAGTTGGTTGCGTTATTACGTTATGCGCAATGGAAAAATTTCTTTTAAGGAGTAATATCATAGCACAAGCATAAAAGCTTTGATTATTTTGTGTAATAAATTGTTGGCTAATTAGATTTATGTGCAATAGAAAAATTACGTTAATTTAACAGCAGCAGCAGTTATCAGAAGTCTTTGATTATCTTTATAAAAAATCTGTTGGTTGATTTTATTGCGTTATATATATTGTAAAAAATTAATTTCATGTAATATCATGAAAACAGACAAATAAATTTTGTATTTTTAAAATAAAACTGTTGGCCAATTTTATTGCATTATATACACTTTAAAAATTACTTTTATATAAAAAAAATCATCTCAAACATAAACACCTTGCTTAATACTGAAATAAATTTCAGAAATTTATTTTATCCCGTTTGTCTAAACGAATCATTTATTTCCTTAATAGACAGACAGCAATTTTAGGAAGATCGAAATCATTTCAATTTCAATATTTCACAATATTTACAAAGAATCTACCTTGGTGGAAATAATGTAGTTTTTGTGTGTGTGTGTGTGTGTGTCTAAGCAAAATAAATAACATGCATTCAATACAAAGCCTAAAATGCAAAAATAAAGTCTACACAAACGTAATTATAAGTGATTGTATAACATAGAAGTTGTTGAAGAAAATCAGGGAAGACCGTAAAATTTACGATTTCAGAATTGGTGTTTTCTTCTGGGTCCATTTTTTAGCAGCTTTTATCAGCCAAATAATTTCTTTTAATGATTTATTTAAATATTATTCATATCTAATGAAAATAGTAAATAACAGCATTAGATCGAACTTATTTCTTTTGTACCTATCAACCCATTAACGTCTCCATGAAAAGAAATAATTCGTTTAAGGCCTCAAAGTATATTTAATAATAAAAAAAACATAAGAAACTATTTTTGAAACGTGGCTGGAACATCACTACTAAAATTAACTATAATACAAATTTATAAATAGGTAATTGCCATTTAAATTAGAAACTATGTTACATTATATAACATTTTTAAAAAATTAACCAAAGACGCTTTCAAAAAGAAAGTTTTCTATTTTGCTTTTTCTTCATTTATTTTTTCTTTGATCAGTAAGATTCTCTGACATATTTCCGCAATATAATAATACTATTCTCCAGAAGATAAAAAATGTTCATCGTTTTTTTAAAAAAAGAGTAAGAGTTAAAAAAATATATGTTTCCGATAATACTTCTTTTTTTGCGCTAAAACGGCAAAATCAAAAAACGAGAAAAGTATTGAAAGAAAGACGAATAAAAGAAGAAACACTTCATGATTACTGATCTTGAATATTGAAACATTCGAATAAGTATATTTAGTCACAGGTTTTATTAAAAAGAACTGCTTATAAACTATCTCTGTAAAAAGTGTTGAAAGAAATATTTATAACACAATGTCATTTATTGACTACCTTATATATCAATAAGAAAATAATTCTTCTTTTGGCATTTCTATTATTTTCCACTGTAGTAAATCATCCAGATTATATTTTTTACTATATTTCCATTGCTTAGTGTTAATAATCAGAAACCTTTTGATAGCTGAATTTCAGAAGCTGAAATATACTGTTAGATTCTTTTTTAATCATGGATGAGTTCAAAGATGCTCAAAGAAGAACGAAGAGGAATGAAATGAGGAAAGTTGGAATGGTCTTTCCCGCGTAACTTTCCAGCGTTATTTCTAAGACCTGGGCCCTCTTTGAAGCTGCGAATTGATGATATTATTCCTAAATCAAAACCTCACAATATATGTTTACGTTTGGTTCATAGTTCACCAGAGGTGCGATGGTTTCATGGTGATGTATCAGCTTCAAGACTAAAGAGTTGTGGTTTCAAGATTGATTCCCCAATAGTTCCATCATGCGCACTAGCAACAAATATACTTGTGCTTAAAGAACGTTCTCGTATCTTCTCTAATAAAGGTGCTATGAGAAATCCTTCGCATTACTGCATTATAGTTACGGAATATTAACCTTTAGCTTGATTTTTGCATTTTTACTGAATCTATCGTGTGATTTTTGGCGAGTATTTTGGCAATTAATCCCGTGCATGTAGATAAAAGTGTTCAAAAATCGAATTCGTGTTTGAGATTCATCTATCTGAACTGGTTGAAACAAAAATTTGACACAGAAGAAGGCGAAAAAATACTTTTAAAAAATAGTCAAAACTCTGCAAAATTTTTCAAGGTTTTTAAATTAGCATCATTAAAAAGATAATTTTAAAAATTTTGAAATGGCGTAAAATTTATTTTTGCGCAATAATATTTACGAAAGTTATCGTGAAAAAAGACCGAAATTTCGTTTAAATTAAATAAATTAAAATTTTAATTAATATTTCAAAAAATATTACTCCGAATTACAGACCACGATTTCCAAAGTATACATTTTCAAAATTTGGTATCTTCAGGTCAAATGGCCTGGCCGGCAAAGCGCCAACACACGCACATTATACTTGTAGTTACGAAATCAAGTACCGAATTTCAAATATTTAAATTATTGCACTTTCAATTTATCGCGTTTTGAATATTTCTGAAAATACTAACTGACAAACAGTCATTTCCATGTCAGATGTAGCTCAAGATTAATTTGATAGATGTATACAATGTAGATGTTAAATCTGTGTACCGAATTTTATCTATCTAGCTTTCTTCGCTTTGTTGTTATCGTGTTAACAAACAAACGTCCTAAAAATGGACTTCATTCAGATTTGAAAGAAATTTACAAATTTGGTGTAAAAATAGTGCATCAAATTTCATATGACTAACTCAAAAAGTTTCTGAGTTATCTTTGTTACAATCAGACAGACAAAAATAATTCCATAATGTATATTTCGAACTCAGTAAGTCCTAAAACGTGAAAATTCATCAAAATCTCGAGTGTTTGATTTTTTTGATGTTGGCATTACGTTCTCAGTACTTCATATATTCGTCTATTAAAAGGGTAATTAAGAGGGGTAATTATTAAGGGTAATAAAGAATATTCGTCTTATTAAAAGGGTAATTTTTACCTATCAGATTGAAATAGCTTGAAGGCGATGAATTTATTTTATATGATATTATAGCTATGCAACAGTGTTACATGTTTCAAAAAAGAATAATATGTACTTTTTATGGTTTTAATAATTAAACTTAAATTATAGAAAATAAATTTTTAAAGCAGTATTAAATCCGTCGACATGCATCATTCGTGTTATATCAATTATAACACGCTATTAAGGGATAATTTTTTTTAAAAATAGGTATTATCATTTCAAGTCTTTTAGGACATTTTTACGCAGATCAAGTTTTGATGTGAACGATTTGGTTGCATTCCATTTTCCAAAATGAATTTACTTTTACTGTAATTGTTCAATTATAACTTCTCTATTTAATCCTACATTGCTCTTTCGTAAAACTTCTTCATTTCACGTATTCCCTAAATAGTTTGTAATTTCAAAAGCGATAAAGAAATACGCCGTAGGAATTCATTCAAATATTCCTCTCCTATATCTTCTGATCCTATTCCTATATCATCTGATCGAAATATTATATGAAGTAGTACGTAAATAAATAAATTAGTATTTCATGTATCACAATTAAATATTTTATACTGAGAATTCTTCTGTACATATAATATGGTAAATCATTCTTTTTACAGTTTCAACCACTTGTTTATTATATCTCCATTGTTTTGAGAAATCTATCATAAAAAAAAACTAGAAAGTAAATTTTAATTAGTATATTCCTGTTTAAAAATATTTTTTCAAGATATATAATATTTATTAATCAACAGGTAATGAAGATCTTGATTGCTTGATTTATCTCGGTGAATTTGCTCTTAAAAGAATTCTTTCAGACTTTTCTCAAATCTTTTTGAAACATTCTTCGTATAAATCAAATCGTTTTCTTTAACCTTTTCTGCTATATAATGCAGATGCTCTAACACTTGTTATTATATTTATTTATTTATATGTTTTTCTATATTCAAGAAGAAAATACTTTAAGCGATTTTTAAAAAAACGATTAAATTTTGATTATCTCCTCATTTTAGACTTTCCAGAATCCAAAAAACACATTTTTGGAATTATGCCGCATGTAACACTGCTTTCTTTATGCATGATAATTAAAAAATCATAATAGAGCTAGAGCATTTAAATTTGATACACAGTCAATCTAATCATAAAATTATTAGATTTCTATCAATCTTGGGTGAAATCCATCACAGGAACAGCTTCTTTTAAATTAATGAGTATGATAATTGAAAGTACTATACAAATGAAATTTGGTAAACATATTTAACGTTAGAATTGTTAAAGAAATAATAAATTTTGGATTACATCTGTCCATGGAGAGGAAGATGTATTCTCCAGCTGTATTCTCTTCTGTTTTGATGAGATCACATACAAACACAATAACTTAAATAAAACATACTCATTTATAATCTAATTGCTAAAATTATTAATCTGTGTCACATTTTGGATGCAATCAGTCGAAGAGAAGATATCCCAAACTCAAACTCAGTGCTCTTTATTAAGTAATGAAGCACAAAAACCTACTTTACAATACACAGAGTTAGGTTAGAGAGATGGCTCTTATTCTTTCTTTTTATTAACAGACGTGATATTTGAAAATTATCAGCCTCTCTCTCTGATTACCCAACAAAACACCATATGTTCTGGAGAACCAAGGGAGGATAGAAATAGAAAAGGATTAATTAAAAGGAACAAAATTATCAATGCATATGAATAAGTCGATGTTTTTCCCGATTTTTCTATTTAACTCTTAACTTGGAATCAATATATCTCTTCTCTGGTCACCCAGCAGATAGTTTTACTCCTCACTCTTATTTTATATCTCTAAATTGATATTTCAATTATTTTTACTGTGCAAGGATGATGATGACGATAGTTGAGGGAAAAGGATCGCATTTTATTTTATTTTTTTAAGTTCCTTCCGAAGGGGAAGTACAATTTCCTGATTCTTCGACAAAATCCAATTTTATAAAAATGTCTGGGAATTTATCTGGAATATAAGAAAAAGTTTAAATTCAAAAAAAAAATGAAATGAAACTAAACATGCAAATTTGCGTAATACATTTTATAATATTAATAGTTAAATATTAATATGATTATTATTTAAAATAACATATGGAAGCAATTAAAATTTAAAGACATCCGAATAATGAATATTTTTTCAAATAAATATTGAAGCTTATATAATTTCTCTTTATTGCTAATCCAATTCAATCAAGAGTTGTTCTTAACAAATGCTTAAAATTTTTGATTCGTACGATTAAGTTAAATAATTTTGATGAAAAGTCAAATAAAAGAAGTATAGATGAAAAAAGAAAAATATTTGCTAAATATTCTAATAAAAAAAGAAATAAAAGAAAGAGCACGAAATATTTTTTCAATAGAAAATAAAAGATGAATAATTTTGTGAATAGAGAGAACCACTTACCTTCAAAAAACGTTTTGTATTACAAGAGGCAATTTTTTTTTAATACTTAAACTTTTTTTTACTCCGAAAATTATTAGCACAAATATATTTGTTTTATTTCAACTCATTTTATAAGTTCATTATCTTTTTAGTGTGGCTTAATATGCAACTTCTATGACATTCCAAGTCCCTTGTGTCACACCTTGGAAAGTAATTAAAACGATGGCTTTCAACTTTCTTTCGCGCTTCCTTACTTGAAGTGACTTATTAAAATTGAATGTTTAAACTATATTTTTCTGTAAACCTTAGACTATCAAACCGGAAGGTCTCATTTTCAATTTTCCCTTTCATTATATATTTTAAAATCAACACATTATCTACCTATTATTATAAATATAATTAATTCTAATACCTTTTCATACAGAAATTCAGACATTTTTGTTATCATTTATAAAATTTGGTACAATATGCCATCAAAGAGATTTTTTTGATAAATCATAGGTTGGTATATATCCATTAATGTCTATCATATTTAGTATGGAATTCACAAAGAAAGTTTTTTAATGTTTAATTAGAATGTTATTTAATAAAAATATAAGCAAAGTATTGCCTTTTCCTAGGATGGTTTCTAAAAATATGTTTCCCCAAAGTAGTTTTTGCGCCATTTTGAATTTCAAAAAAAATTTTGTGGGAACTTTTGATTTAGATACTGGTTTTTTTTCTAGATTTCGAAAAAAATTAAAATTATTTTGCTTAATTTTCATTGATGCTTTGATATTGCAATAAAATTCAGTCATTCTCTTTGTCTTACCAAATATTTAATCGAATTGTTTTCTTTAATATTGTAAAATGCTAATATTGCTTATGGTTAAGATTTTAAAATAATTAATATTTCTGTTGTAGTGAATTGATTCTGAATAAATGAAATAGTTAAGATTGCCTCAGCACTTAAACAATCTAATATACGAGCTTTAATATTAGGGTAATAAGTTTTCTAAATAGCATTCATATTTAGCATTCATATTCATATTCATATAGTATTCATTTTTAAATATGAAAAATATGAGGAAAAATGTTATGAAAATAGCTCCTAAAACTATAAAATTAAAGAAGAGTAAAGTTGTGGTAGTGTGTCAGAAAAGATCGATAAATAAAATGGGAAGTTTATATATATCTATTTGCATCAAGCTAATTTAAATTATCAAAAATAATCACGCAAATATGACACTAAAAAAATCAACTCCATTTTTAATATTTTCAAACACAATTCTATAAAATTAAATTTTTCACTTTTACTGAAATTCTAATCGTTTCCAAACTAATCAAAATTTGTTTCACGCAATAATTTTCTCATAATTATTTTAACTGCCAACACGTGAAAAGCTGATAAGATTCTGGAAGAAATAAAAATAAGACATTAATGTAATTGTAAAAATTGAGTTATTTTAGAAGAAGAGCTTATTAAAGCAATTAAATATTCGAATATTCTTTTATTATACAATTGAACATTTAACTCAATAATATTTAGAACTCCATTAAAATGCAATTATTTTCTGTCTAAAATGTCATTAACAACAAGTTTCAAATTGTGTGTTTCAAAGTGTCTTCCAAAATGTTCTTTGCCAGCAGTAAATAGTGTCTTTCCAAATTAATCGTGATTTTTTCTAGAAAATAGTTATGCGGAACTCCATTAAGTTTTTCTATTTGCTGCAACAACCGAATGACATTAGAGATTTAATGTAACGCGAAAAATAAATGACGTCCTGCAATCTCAAATAGAGGTGTGCAATCTGAATGCATAAATTGTTTATGTTGTGAGAAAATTGCTTATGATCTCCATTTTCATTATAGCATTATTAAGTATGTTACAACCATTAACTAAATTTTATTTGAGGAAAGGAAACTTCAAAAGAAAAAAAAAATGTTTACATTTAAGGAGAAGTGTGAAATGTTTAGTCTCGAATATTTAAAAAAAAATGAAGTTTGGATTTCTATTTGCAAATTTCCTCTCAAAATTCACTTTATTTATTTCATATTAATTAAATAACCCTATTAGGAAAATTCTTTATCATATTCATTGAAACTGTAATAATTATGTATTCAAATGCTCTAATTACTCACACTTTTCCTGAGTGAAATGAAATATTGCAAAGCAACGCAAATGATGTAAATTTGTATATCAGTTTTTTTTTTTATAATCTTTTTAGACTTTTTAAACGATTTGATGTTATGCAAGTATAAAATAAATGTATTCACTTTTTTAAATATTCGACTTGACAAAAAAATCCAACCTATTTACAATCTTACTTGATCTAGAATATCTTGCCAAACTCAAGATATAAGAGCTCGTCTTCGACAATTCAATTCATTTGAGCCTTCTTTTTGGTTCATCTTTCACTACTTAACAGCCCCTAAACGCGGGACAGCTTCTAAATTTTGAGTTAAGTAGATCTTTTTCTGTACCTTTCAATATTTGTTTTTAAAATCCTCCTTTTTTTATTTTTCTCCCTTTAATTAACTTCATCGTTATAGTTATGTTAATTCTCAATTATCATCTTAGTAAACAGCATTCTAATATAAAGGACTCATTAATACATTTTCCTTAATCATTTTAATATTTGGAGGTTAAGAACTACCGAGTTCAAGCACTTCTTCTATCTTACAACTTATCGATTTCTTCTAAACGTTAAATTGAACTAAGGCTCTATGTCCAATAGTTACAATGGTCATGGAAATGGGGATGTGAAACAACGTTCTAAGAGTTCTATGCAAAGGTAAATTAGAAGATATATATTTATCTCTTCGGCCGTATAATGCCATCATTCATTTGATCGCTGGAACAAAAACTATATTGTGAAATGCATTGCACAGTCAGCATTTTGAACGATATCCTTGATGAATATAAGGAAAGTTAAATCAATATCTTCTTTAGTATTTCATTTTTAAGCACAGTACTTTTACGCCTTTTATATCGGCAATTTACAAATCAGTTAAACGCTTCGTGGATGAAATGCTTTTTTTTTAACAGTAACACGAGAAATATTTAGCGAACGTTTGGTAATAATATGTTTCTAAATGGTGAAAGTAAACCAGAACCTCTAACCCCCTCCCCGAACTCCATTAATTACTATATACCTTTAGTAATAGATCTTTGAATATTAATTGAAAATTATCAGAGTCGCATATATGATGAATTTTTGACAGAATGGTTTTCGGGCTTGTGAGTCATTTATTTTAAAAGAAAATCAAAAGAAAACGCATTTTTTATAGATTCTTTGGCCATATGCTTTTCTAATGCATACATTAAAATGCATATATACTAATTTCTAAACATACTAAACATATATACTAAATCTTTATTCTTCATTTTTTATGTTACTGTTTCTTTTTTGCTTTTGAAATCCACAATAAAATTCCAAAAATTATAATTTTTAATTTTTAAATTATATTGTGTTAATTTCTGCATGTGTAAACAAGCTACTATTGTAAAATATTTAAATTATTCTTTGGAAATATTTCACAGAGTAAGGAAATCAAATTCGTTGACATAATTTATTCTCGAAATTTGTTGCTAACACTGAACTTTAAAAAAACTATACCACAATAAAAAGTTCATAATTTTAAATAAATTTTTCCATTAGAAATTATTAGCATATTTTTAATTTTTATGGTTCATATTCTGAAAGATATAGAGGAACTTAATCGACTAGCAATTCAAATGATATCAAAATTGGTTTGAAAAGCATTCAAGTTTTTCTAATGCAGTTTATACAAGATTTAACAAAAATACATTCATTTTCCTATTGCCAAATTGCAATTGACAATCCGACATCAAATCAACAAAAATAATGTAATTATTAGGTAAATTGTATTTTTGAAAGCATACTTTTGATTTATTCCAGCAAATAGTAATTATGTTTTTTCATAATACTTGTTATATCCATACGTTTAATCGTTCACCATACGCAATATCCATAGCCGAAAAGGGAAATTGCATTAATTGCATATTTATTTTCATCAATTAAATTCAAATTTTTCTTCGAAAAATAAAACCTAAATTCAGTTGGATAGTAATTTTTCCCTTTATAAAATACTTTAAAACATGATAAATAAGATATAAAATGCTTTTTATCTAATTTGAGTTGTTATGATATACTGGGAGTTTATAAATAATTTTAACATATATATAAAATTGGGTATTTTCTATTCCTGTAGCACTAAAATATTTCCTCTGTAAAATCTTATCATAATATTTTGTTATCGTTGTCATTTATTTATTTATTTTGCCTTCAAAAGTTAAAATATATATATTTTTTATTTTAGTATTAAATATAGAAAATTAGCAAAATATAATTTATAACTATTCGATATTTAATTTTAAAATAAACTTCATAACTTATCTTTATTTATAATTTTGTTTATCTGGTGTTGATCTTAATTGATGTAAGTTAAAATTTAATACATGATGAATATCATAATCGTGATTATATCAAACATAAAATAAGATACTAATTTATGCATGCCTTTCTAACAAATATTTCAAATATGTTAAAGAATAGAATTTGATATTTATCTCTCAAATTCAAGTGAAATACAAAAATTCTAAAAAGTCGTCTTATCAAAACTTAGAAAAAATACCTCATTCTTCGAAAACATACTTAAAATACACTTTATATTGATAAAATAAGTATCACCTGATGCTTATTTCAATATTTAATTTAACGTCAAAGTAAATATTCCACCAGAAAATAAACTCTTTAAAGCATGTATTATTATATATCCAACTTTATTTCATTAGTTCAAAAATAATCTCCCAAAGAATATTCATTCAGATGAATTAAGGCTCCTGAGATCATTAATAATAAATCATTGGTTCAGAAATAACAAGAACCAAAATAAACCGCAACATTGCCGCTTTGGAAATTCGAATCATTAGAAAAGCAGTATTAAAGCCAAGCTGAAGAGCAATAAATTAAGATAACACGATGGCTAAAATATGTTAATATCTTGTGAACCAAAGGTTGCACCGAAAATTTTACAATGAAGGGAATTAAAATGACTTTAGCTAAAAAGAAGTAAGAGTTTACGAACCGACGCAAATTGTTTAATGATGAAGTACTCCAAGTTTAGCTATTTTAGAAAAGTTATTATCGGACGAAGTGTTAATAATGTACTTTGAGTTTCATTTTAAAGTAGAACAAACATTAAATTATTTTTCTATTTCAAAATGATGGGTAAGGAAAGATTAAATTTTATTTCTGTATTTAGATTTTCCTCCATCTTTATAAGATGGTACTTTTTAAAAAAATCTATAAAGTTGTTCAGTTGTTTTTATTTTACTATTGTTATTTTTCCTCAATATTTAAGAAAAGTTATTTCTTTTAATAATTTTCTTTTTTAACTTTTAATAAAATAACTGCTCTTTAATGTGTTCACTACAGGACTTAATTTTTTTATAACATTATTTGATTGATAACAACTGAATCGTATAGTATCAATTATATGTTTATCATATAAAGAAAAAAGAAGAAAATAAATTCAGGTTTAGTTGCAATATATTTCAAAAATAAGAATTAAAAAAATATATTACTCGTAACTTTTAATTATCAACAATTATTCCTTACCGGTTCGCTTATACTCTTTAATAAAGGTGATGTTCCTTCGCATGAAAATTGTCGATGATGAACCAGTTTAACGCCACTGCGAATACCCGAAATTTATAATCTTTGAACTGAAGAGGGGGAATATAATGGAAGCCCAACTATCCATCCCCCGATTTGCCATAGAGTGAACTAAGGGGATATGTATTATGCTTCATATAATATTGAAAAAAAAAACATGTTTGCTTAAAGTGAATACATAGTAGCAGCACAGTTTACATAATGTGTATGCAAACCGTGTAAAATGATAACGATAGTAAATTTTGATTATAAGATTGCATACCAAATTTCATTTGTTTAGGTGCTACATTTTTGACACCACTATTCAGATACAAACGATCCAATATGTGAAATATAATTATATTTCTAATTATAAAACAGTGTACCGAGTTTTATCTGTTTCTTCACGAGTATCGCATTTTCATGTGCACAGAAAGACGCACATATTTTCTATTAATTGTTTTCGTCCAAATTTAAGCAAAATATATACGCTTGATTTTAATATTCATACCTAATTTCATCGGTCTAGATAAATGCGTTTAAAATTATCCTGCTCACAGAGATGAAACTAACTCTAAAAACATGTTTTTGCGGCCTCAGCATAGATTCGTTGTTGTTTCAACGTAGAATTTCTTGACTATTATAATACTTTTATATTTATTTGCTATACTTATTATGTGCTAAAAAGTAAAATGGTAAAATATTTAATTTCTAAATTGTGAATTTTTTTTTATTTTTTTATTATACAACATTAAAGTAACTCAGGAAGAATTTTCGGAGTTATACTATTTTGTACAGCTCTCTCATGTTACTACTAACATAAAAATGCATTTTTTTCTTAAACTCACCTTATTGTGCTTCTAGTCATTGTCTTTGTCAATTACTTGCCCAATTGTGTAACAAGCCGTGAGAAACACTCTCTATAGATATGTGCTTAAAAGCATTTCTGGATAGCACTTCATGTGATTTTATTTTCCCTTTCACTCCGATTTAGGCTTTTTTTCCTCTTATTTTTATTCCTCTAACTTATCTTTTCAGAACGGATATGGGAATCTGAAAGTTTCATAAAAATATTTCATGCCTCCATTAATAGTAAAATAAAAAAATCTTCACGTGCCAACACACAAGAAAAGAGTCCAAACAAATAAAGCGATTTAAATAGTATATATTAAAAACCGAAAGAAATATAACAGTCTACTATCAGTGTCCAATATATAGAAACTAATTTCTCGTAAATATAACTTAATAAGAAAGTCAAACATAACTAAAAAAACTGTTTTCTGACAATTATCCAGAAAATAAAATCATTTCGTGACAAACTTTATTCTAAGTTTGAGTTTAATCTAGTTTAAATTAGCTTTATAAACTTTATAAACGTCCTGTTTCAAACGCTACTACGACTATTACATTTAAACTAATAATAATTTCTAAATGTTAAAGTTTCAACATTTATAAATCCTGTCAGATGATGAGGAAGACACCTGAGTTTTCATCCTCTCTCCAAACACACGTACCACATCAAGGGAGGGGCGCAATTGGCTCACGACTTTAAATTTGTTGTGCACCGAACCCACAAATATACGGATTTTTGATGAAATAGGGTTTTGAAACTGGGGCCCTATCGACCCAAAAAAGCTTATCACTAGCTTATTGCGGTCTCTTCTCATGTTAAGAGCTATATTAATCTGTGCATAATAACAAAGGAATGAAATTTTTATGATTTTATACGAATAGAATATACAAGCAAAATTAAATTTATTATAAGAATTTTAAACTTCTAGTTCAAGATATCGATACACGATAATGCTATTATGTTAAAAAAACATTATTTAACATTTGCACTTTTATTGCCTATGTTTCTAATTCATCTCACAAACCCATAACGTTTTTCAAAATATCAGGAAAAGTCAGATACTCTCAATAAATATGATAAAGGTGCACTAACAAATTACTTAGA
Source organism: Argiope bruennichi (assembly GCF_947563725.1). NCBI lineage: Eukaryota > Metazoa > Arthropoda > Arachnida > Araneae > Araneidae > Argiope > Argiope bruennichi. Next base: position 12,898,071 of record NC_079155.1, read on the forward strand.
AATACTTTTGAAAATGAAGTACATTTCGAATGTTAATCTACTTGTTATTTATTTAAGGTTAAGCTGTGAATGCTCACAACACAGTTAAATATATTACTGAAGTTTTACAGTAATAAATGAAAAATGAAAGCGCATTGCATTAGCCTCAGAATGATAAATTTTGGAAATAAATTGTTCAAGAAAGCTTTTCGTTGTAATAAAACTGCCACTGAAAAAGATAATTTTTCTGTATTAAAGTGACATAGAAATTGTTTTTGAATGATGGAACCATAAGTCAGCAATGGAAAATGTTAATTAAATTTTAGAAACTTTAATTTTTGATTAAATTTTAATTAAATTTTAGAAACTTTAATTGTTGATTAAATTTTAATTAAATTTTAGAAAATTTAATTTTTAATTAAATTTTAGAACATTTAATTTTTAATTAAATTATAGAAAATCTTTTTTTTTGCGAGCACTGACTGCATTAGAAATAATTACGTTCAAATTTGTTTAAGTCCATTTGTCTGCTGTGGTGAGTATTTGAATGACTTTTGTATCGCGCAATTTATAGACGAGATGTCAATCCAACATAATATCGTGTTATAAGTTAGTATAAAATAATAAAATTGTCAAATTTATATTCAAAAATGCATAATTTAATTATTATTTTATTATTTTTTTGCTATATATTTCCGAATTCGCGGAAATTTTTCATTCTAGTTTTTTAAAAAGATATTTCATACAAAATATATTTTTAAATATAAGAAGAAAAATTTAGACTTACTTTTTCTACTACCGCATTGGATGGGTTTTTATGTTTTTACACAAAATTCTGAATTACCAAATAAAGAAACTTGGATTTTCCATTTGTCAGAAGGTAGAATTAAACTATTAGTAAATATTTTTCGATTATTTTCTTTTTTCGGACTTTTTTTCTCAAAATATCCTTGCAATTTTATCGTCAATGAAATTTAAAAAGGATTTTTTATTTCTGAATTTCAGTGCCAATTCTTGGGATATTTTTTTATAATATTAACAATATTTAATAATATTTATTAATATTTATTATTAGTTAATAATATTTATTAACAATATAATCATGTTCTCATTATTTAAAATATACTATATATATATATATATATATATATATATATATATATATATATATATATATATATATATATATATATATATTGTTGGACGTCTTTTCTTATAGCGAAATATAGTATATCTTGGTAAAAACTAGAATACTTCTTTTGCAGGATTATTAACAAAGAAATTAAGTATATTTAATTTGCAAAATTATATTTAATTTATTAAATATTATTAATAATAATGATTTAATGTATTCAACATTCCTCCTACTTGATAACAAAAAAAAATCTTTTTTGATCTTATCCGGAAGCCGAAAAGTGCAGAAACGTTTTAATCCTGCATGAAGTTTAGTCATATAAATAGCTGGGGGAAAAAAACTTCCAATCACAATAACTGAAAATATTAGCTATAAATATTCCACTAATGTTACTTTTCTGGTATAACATTTTGATATTAACTTTGATATTTTTCAAGATACTCTAATTATCTTTTAATTACCGCAAAAAAACTAAAGTACTATCAAGTTACTTTATTTTATACTTTCTAAATATCTGATTGGAAGGAATAAAATAAAAAGTCACAATACTTTTTCCCCCCTGAGTGAAATTCTGAAGACATAGCGTTAAGAAGAAGAAATTCCTTTAAAATTGTCATCATCTCTATTTTAACTGTCATCAGCATCTCTATATTGATTCTAAGATATTAGGCACATATTTAAAGAAAAATAGAGGGAATATTTGAAGTCGAATTCAAGAGTGGATATCAAAAAAGGTTTGAGATGATCTATTTAGCTTGAAATGTCTTGCTGAGGAGAAAAATGTGATGTTGAAGAAAACTGTAACAATGATGCTATATTTGAACTATTGTCTGCATTTATAGTTTTTAATTACCTCTTTTGAGAACCTGAAAGTCCATATAACAAGAAATGGCGTACTTATAAAACTACTTTCCATTTTGAAAAGACATAAAACTGGAATGGCAAAAACACTTCTATATAGGTAGTCAAATGTATTTTCTTCAAAAAAAAAAAAAAAAAAATAGGTGCAGACTAAATATTTTCTCTCAAAAAGTATTTTTCAACAAGTCATATGTTTTTATTATTCCAAGAGCTATGTTAAAAAAACACATGAATAAAAGATGTGTATTTCATATTAAAAGCCTCAAAACGAAACAACCAAACATCATCTGCAAACCATCAGTTTTAAGTGCAGTTCCATTACTCTACCTATGTTTCCAGAAAAGAAAAAAAATACAAGTTTCAATTCCGATTTCCACGAAATTGATAGAAGTCCCAGAAGTTCAAGGGGAAAAAAGTGAAATCGTTTGCTGAAATAGAGCGGAAATCGTTTTCGCTCTGCTCCAGCGGTTCTCCAAACTGTGTGACGAATTCCGAGTTACCGAAGAGCAGCTGAAAATAATGGTCTGAGCATTACCATTCGCTAAATCTGTGTTTATGCATGATTTAATAATTTTTCAAAAAACTTCTTGATTTTTCAAACTTTTTATAGAAGTGCAGTGCATTCAAAGTGAATTTCGAAATAAAATTGATGCAGCTAAATATTTTTTTGTCATTTAAAAAAAACAGTATCTGTTGCAAAGAAATAAAATATTCGCGATAGTTGTTTTCATACCAATATAACTTTAAGTGTTTATGAAAAACATTTCAAATTTTATTTTATTTTCCATTATATTTCCCTCTGACTTTATTATTTTTCTAAGTTAGTATTGTGATACTTAATATGTACACTCCGTCAGAAAAATACCCTTTCTGAAAAGATGGATTTCGCTATTTATTGATATTTTAATATAAATTAAAAAAACTAACGTATTCAATTCTAAATAGAATATTTTAAGCTATTTTTCCGGCTACTGGTATATATTAGATGTGTTTTTAATATTATTGTTGCTCCAAGAAGTTCTGATATGAACGTCCTCTGTTGGAACAGTACGAGAGCTATTCTGATGTGGTTCTCGTAGTTTTGAATTATGTTCAAATGGCGAGGTCAACATCTGAAAAGGCCACAACTTATCTTATTTTGGAGCCAATTCGGCAATGTGTAAAATCTTTAAATCAAAAGAAGTTTGAACTGAATACAAAATGCTAAATTATATTTTTGGATTACAATTGCGATTGATTAATAATACTGAATTACAATTGTTCATCACCAAGAAAAAGTATAACAATGTTATGGCTTAAAAATTTTAATATGTCGGTATTAAAACTTTTATCTATTTTCAAAAATTATTTCATTATTTACTTTCACTAATTTGAAATTATTTTTATCAAGATAAATTTGTAAAAATGTAAAGTGATAGAATGTCAGGTTCTTGGATTCTCTTTAGATTTATATAATTTCTGATATAAAGTGAATTCACAAAAATTATTGAATTCATATATTTAATTTCATTTTTGAAAAGTGAGCGTAATTCATTCAATATGAGTGAAAATTCATGAGATACTTGAAGAAACCTCAGTAATTTTAAATAACTACAGTAATAAGTTTAAAAAAATTAAACAATATTTTTTTCATGCCTCAAAATAAAATCAATAAAAAAGAATATATATATATATATAAAATCTGAAAATTAAAGTTATTATATTAATCACAATGAAATAGACGTAAATTCTATTGTGGAAAAAAATTAGCCAATTTTCTTACAATTTAAGGATTACCTGTTACAGCCTTTAATCCATACTTTACTGAAATATATTCAAAATTTATTAAAATTATGCATTTTACATTTTTATTTCCCTTAACAGAAAATCGATGGAAAATTGTCCACATCCATCCAGTATAGAATTTTGATAAATACTAATAAAGTGCAAACTGATCACTTCTTCTTCTGATGGAGGTACAAAGACATGCATTTTCAACAGCTCATTAAATGATTTCAAATCAAGCAATCATTAAAATAAAATAATATCTTATTTTTATTAATAGGGTGCCTGCCATTTTATAACATATTTTGAAAACAAAAAGATTTATTTTAAAACTCTGTTATTCCATCATGATTTTTAAAGACAAAATTGAATGTTAAATGTCTGTTCAATTATTTAAATGTAATATTGGGAAATATAGTTTTTAATTTCATTTGATTTCTAGCACTTCTTATAACAAAGAAAAATAATCCGAGAAACTCACTTTTTATGACGTAGTTTCCTTTTAGACAAGATTTGATCGCAAATATCTACATTAGTGTATTTTCTTTACATTTGCTCCCTCAACTATGCTACATTTGTTTCTTTATTAATCATTAAGCAGTCTGTCAATCTCAAGGGAGATTCGAGCTTAGTTCTTTTGTGTTAATAACCTTTAGAGGTACTTCGGGATTAATTATGTTGCAAGTTCAAACGAATTAGTATGAAAATAGCATCGAGTATGGAGGTTAGGAAATTATGCAGAAACTTCTGGCATTTTACCAGTCTTTACGAATTAAATCATCTTCAAACAATTTTGTTAATTAAAATAATAAATGATTGTATTGATGTAGAAAATTTTGCTTTGTACAAAAAAAATTGCCTTGTATAAAATAAAAAATTAACAAAATTTTAAGGTCTGGAATTTTCTCGATTGTTTTACAATCCATATGTTATAAAATAAAATTTAGAAATTTGCAAAAAAAAAAAAAACCCGCGAAAGATAATTTAAAAAGTTTTACTATTAGAAATGTGTATTAAAATTTATCAGCATTTGCTTTCTAAAAGTGCTTTTGGGCAAATAAAAATCAAAATCACATATAGAAAACGATAGATGCTTTCTTTTGAAATTAAGCAAATTTTTCATTTATTTTGAATGCATTTTCGAGTGTAATAAGAATAGTAATCATGTAAATACAAACACCGGTTTAATTTTCGATGCACTAATGGCGAAAATTATCAATACAAACAAGAATATCATCGCAGCCCACAATGTGACTCAATTTAAATATGATTTCTGATTCGACTAAATATTAAATCACGCAACATATTACACTTGCGAAAATATCTATAACCTTTGAAGACAATTGCTGTTGCTCCATCATGATGAAATTCTATATGTAGCACAGTCTCCCAATTATTTTCACTGATGACATTCTATCTGCATTAGAAGTATAAAGAGCCAGATTTATTAAGATAATGAAACTCAAAATAGCTTTTTTATAATTGTGTCATTTTTCTTTTAAATAAGAGATATTATTTTGATAAAATTTTAAAAAAACATTGTTTTAATATTAAACATCATTTACTTGCTGCATTTTTCAGATGAAAAGATTGTGATTAAAAAAAAGGTCTTCTAATCACGCAATAATTTGATGATGAATATACTTCTTTATAATAAGACCAAATATCATTTATTTTACATTAAATTTATATACCAAAATTCATTCGGCAAGAACCATTCTTTCTTCATTTCAGAACTTCATCTAGAATTCAAAGTGGCAACATTTAACTAAAAGGTAAAAGATGGCGTGAATAGTTCTGTACGTTTAACGCTTTACTTTAAAACGCTTCAGTTGAAATGGCAGGGAAAATATCTTTTTTCTGTCCTCATTCTTAAGGCCTGTTATAAAAGAAGGGAAGCGCTCTTCATTTCTTTTCCCAGTAGCACGTATTTCCGCCATTACTGAGATGGTTCTATCACTTACCAGTGATGAGTTAACACTTCCGGTCTTTATCGTCTTGAAATTTCGAGTGGGTTGTTGACTGCTAATAGCTACACGTATTTAAATGAGGAGATCTTCGCTTTCTCTTACATCTATATTCATGAAAAGTGTTCAAATGGCAGATACTCGTACTTTATTCCATCAAATAGAATTTTTTTCATTGCATTTACACTCAGAAAAGTGACGTGGCAAGTAACGACCTCTTATTTTAAACGTTTTCATTTAAAAGCGTCTCAAGCTAAAAAACGGATACATTAAAATATTGAGAACCTACCTTGTGAAAGCTGCAATGTATCTTAATATTTGAACAGAAAGTACATAAAAGGGAGACAGAAATGAATGTCGAAAGTGCTGTGAAATGTTCAGGTCAGCATTATTCGTTTCTAGAATTGGAAATGGGGTCAATGACTGATAAAGAAAGGATTGAGTTTGGCTGGAAACATTGCGAAAAAAAAATCCTTCCAGCTTTGTAAAATAGTAACTGCATAGAAAAAGTAATTTGATTGATCGAAATAAATGACTCTGGTAAACGCAATGTCATCTTATGCCTACAATAGAATAAAAATTGACAACATTTGAAACTTTTGCTGCCACAAATTTCTTCTAAAGTAAGAAATAGTTGATTTTACAAATTGAGTTTTCGATTCGATTTGCCGAATCCAGAGCATTATACCAGAGCATACCTCGGGAACTGTGAAACATGAAATGATTCATTCTTTTGCCTCAGTAGAAGCTAAGAACACTCCAGTGGAATAAAGTATATGTATACTAGTAAATGAGTGATTAATGATAATGATACGCAGTAAAGTCAGATTTATCGCCGTTTATTTGTTCTTATATAACCAGAAGGTCATTAGATATATCGTTCTGAATGTGTCTTGGGTTCAATAGCTTCATGGAGGTTTTTAGGGCCATATTTCGGGTAACAATGTATGGCCATTACAGCAAGACAGCAATTAAATAGAGATTGTGGTTCATTCCTCATCCAGCATGTCCCTTCTATTATCTTCCTACAGGGAATTATCAAATGTGTGTACTGAATAACAATCATATTGTTTATACTCCCAGGCGTGATCATGATTGTTCCTCAGAATCTTACTTTAGTGCTCCACAATTTGTTTTGCTTCGAAATTCATTTGTTCTTAATGTTGTTGGGAAAGTTTGGGGAGCTTGGAATGTGCAAGCCAAAAAAAAAAAATTACAGGCTCGTAAACTCAATCGGAAGGCATTTCCAGATTATATGATTGATGTTATCAGGCTTCAGGATGGCAGCATATTTGGTAGCTTATAATATGCTATCAGGATCTACCAATAAAGTTTGGATGAATTTTATCTCAAAATGTTATAAAAATACATTAAATTTTTCATTTTTCTTTAAAAAAATCAAATAGTTCTAAGAAACAAAAATATTAAAAAAAAATTCAAAAATGTATGAAAAATAAAAAAAATACCTTTATTTATAATAAAATGAGGTCTACAGCGAAATCCTGGTTTAGAAGTTCATCCAATCATTTGTTCAAATTTCGGCAGATAGCTTAAGAAATATATTACATAGTTCCTAAAAAATAATCCAAACTTTTATTCAATCAATAAATACAAAGATTCAACTGATAAATTACATGAACTTTTTGAATTTTTAAACTCTAAAAAGGTATAAAATCTTTTAAAATAAACACTTTGTTTATTTTCTAGCTCAGGAATCGTAGAACGTATTAAAAACAACTGCTATTACATATTTGAACAAAAAATATACATTAGACCAATACATGAGACTTTTCATGGAAATCATTCATTTTACAAAAAAATTATAATCTAAGAAAACCACATTTAAAGATTCAAAATAGAATTAAAATACAAGCTTCTCAAATATACTAATGAATGTATTGCTCTTTTTAAAACAATGTACTGGTCTAATATTTTAAAGCCATTACACAGTTTACTTGAATATGCTGCAAAGCAGTCTTTATAGAGTAAGAGCATCCGTTGACTGTGGTGGAATGCTTACAATGTATTGTAATGCACATAAAGATGTATTTGGTGATAGGAATGGAAAGACAATCGGGTAAGCCATTTGAACACCGGAGAGGCAAATCTCGTATCAGAATATTGACTGCATTACTAGATAGTCAGTGAATTCAGGATTTCAGTACCGTATATTCAGGAATATCCCTCCCGTTTCATTCGCATTGACATTATGCAGAGACATTATTAAATTTTAGGGTAACATACACATCAATGCAAACGGTTAAAAACACAATTATTTAAATTGAAATAATTAACTTCCAAAATTTGATTTTAAAAATTTGCGACTACATGCAACAACGTATCTTCATTAATGGAAATAAATAAATAATATAGACAGCTTGGAATGTGGCCATCAAAAAATTTATAATTCAACAGTAACAGTGAATTTTAATTTTGCAAATAAATTTTAAGAAATCTTATTAAAATTTCAAAACGCAGCTATATAATTTATAATATAAATGAAAAATGAAAAACAAATCAGCTCTGCTTAAATTGTCTTATAATCATAAGAAAATAATGTGCCTATGGACGATAGCATGATATAAAGTTATGAAATATCTTCTAGACTTTATTTCATTGATTCTTCAGAAAACTGAGCAAATTTAAATATATTATAATACTTATTAAACTTACTTAAACTATAATGCTAATAATGATTAATATATTTATCATTAATTAGCACTTAAAATACTATCAATGTAATTAGTTCTAAAATAATCAAATTTTATCAACTTAGGGCATTTCATTTATAGTTTTGATCACTCATTCTCAATAAAAGGATTTCTCAGTTAATAGTCAATTGTTTTAAATAAAAACCTTTATTCAGCACAATGTAAATAAAAGGTCTTGGAAAAAGAGAGAATTTTCGAACAGCAAGCCTTTTTGTTCTGCAGACTTTTACATTTACATTTCTCAAACGTAAATATTTACCTGCCTTTATAATCTTTAATAAATTTCTGCATTACTTTTCAACGGATTGCTTATGTTATTGCTAAGAAAAGAATGCTTTTTTTTCATTTTACATTAAAGAATCATATGTAGAAAAAAAACGGCTGAAATTTCAAAATGAAAAGTAAATTCGAGACAATATTTCCATTGAATTGGTATAAAAAACAGTACAAACCAAAATTCAGTCTTTTTTTCCATGGATCAATCATATAAATATAGATTAAAACGTTTTGTATAAAAGCAGTGAGCTATATAAGCTTCTCACAGATGGTTCCTAGACATGTTTTAAATTTTTGATTACAGAAAAAAAAACAGCCTCTATTGAACTTTAAAATTCCATTATGTCTATAAAATTTGATTAAGACATTCTTTCTATCTATAAAATAATGCATTTGAATCTTTATTTATGATGCTGGAATTTTTTTCAGACCTATTTTTGCTGTCATGTACATGCTTGATTTATTGTGACAGTTTATCTTATTTTAAATTTTAAAAAATGCTATTTTAATCTCTTTATCGAAGTCAATGTGCAATGCTGTACAGCGCACGAAAGAGCGACAAACTCTTTTGCCTCATACGATTTATGTGGATGCAGAGACGAAAGACAAATGATGAAAATGCTGGGTTTTATTCACTTATTTATTTATTCTTTATAACGTTGTTTGAAAAATAGTTCTTTTCTAGCAAATAACTCTTTTGAAGCCTTAAAATTGAAAGCATCAGATGGAATTTCTGCGAATCAGTAAATACTTCAATATAAATTCAGCAAATAACGAAAAAAAAAAAGATACTTACTGAAAATAAGTTTCTTAGAAATATTATTCTTCAATATTTGTGGCGATCAGAAAAAGTATATATTCTTAATAAATAGAAGCTGAATAAGTAAATAAACAAATAATCATAAATGGAGTTTAAAAAAATGCATCCTCCCAAAGAGAAACCGTTGAATAATGCGCAGTAATTGAAAGTTTCTGGAATTCAGAACCTGGAAATATCAAGTATTTTCTTTGTACATTTGATCAATACCAAATACATGAAAAACAACATTATTTTTGAGTTCCATTTAGTTATATTTGGATATAGTTGTGAAAAAAGTCTAAATAAACATTCAACTGCTGGTTTAAAAGATTTACAGAGTGATCTTTAAAATCCCTTTAAGTTCTTTAAATTTAAAACCGTGTCTCGTTTTAAAATGCTAGGGAAAGAATTCAGGAATTTATTGAAATAGGTTACAACATCCCTAGCGGCAAAATAAAAGAGTAACAAAATATAATAATTTTAAAAATATTGGAGATCGTTTAAAAAATCCAGTTATATAAAATGTTTGCTTTATAAAAAGAAAAAAAATCATGAAATTATCTGTAAAACTGATGAATATATTTATGTTTAAAATTATAAGCTTTTCCTGAATTGAAAAAGGGTTCCTCTTAAAATTGAAAAAATGTATTCAAATCCCTACCAGTCGATTTTCAGATTTTTTAATTATTATTTTTGTTTACTCCTCCTTTGCTTAAATTCCATTTCGCCGTTACTTAACTTGGAAAACTATATGATAATCCTGGAGAAAACTTTTATATATGTATATAGTTTTAAACGAACAAAATTAATTAAATCTTAAGAACTACTGCGAATTTTGAAATGAAATATGATATACATGTAAAAAAATCGCATTGGAAAGTATTATTAAAACATTTTGATTTCGGCAATGGGAAAATCTCGAGATACTAATTTATATGTCAATTAACAGTTTAATCATTTTATTATCTAAATAAACCTTTTTTCTTGAGTAGCATCCATTGATACTAATTTTATGAAGATTCGATAGAAAATAAGATAGTTAAGATGTTTTAGTATCTTTGTTGATGATTCATGTGGATAAGCAAAATATATCTGCTTATGTGAGTTCATTCAGGGGATTAAACAAATTGTTATGTTTGCTTTCGAGTTGATTACACTGGCTACAGTCAATCGAAAAGTGATTTTCATTGATACAATAGAAAACAATCGAATTAAAATCAATTTAATGAAAACTTTATCTTTGAATTTAAAAATCAAACAGTCCTTCAAAATTTAAAATATGTATTTTTTTTATCTCGTATGTATAAAGAAAATTAAAGGGAAGACGTTTTTAATGTTCTTAAAGTTTTTATAAAAAAGGAGCTTCATAAGACACTACAATGTCTGATAGGTTGACGGTTCGTCGAAAAGAAAGAACCAAATTAGATATCTTGGTCACCATCTAACCATGTCTCAAAATTACTCCAAATGCCTCATAAATTCAAACGGGCACTTCATCAAAGAAGTCAGTGAATCGATCATTTATTATTCGATGTTAATATTTTCCGTGACAGTTTTATTTGGCGAGACAAAAATTGTTTGTCGTCACTAGTGTTAGAACCTGAAAAACGAATGATGAAAAATGAGGCTGGTTGCCGTTGACAGAATAATCTTATGACAAAACGCTCTTTTTTTTTGGGGGGGGGTCATTCGTCATCTGGAAATAAAAAAAAAATTTATTTGACTAGTATAGGGAAAGAGAAGAAAAATGTACTAAATAAATCTTCTCTGTTTACTCATTCCCATTAAAGAGTGTTTTTGCATTTATTTCCGTTTTGCAAATGTCCAATTCTTTCTGCAAATATTTAATTTTTTCTACCTCATAAATATATGTGTATCTAATGCCAAACATTTCCGAAAATTGAAGTGCTTTTATTATGAATAACGAGATTACTATAAAAAATTCTTTATTGTTTATTTATTCATATGTATTTTTCCTCTTTCTGGTATTTGTTGGAGAGATTTCCTTAGTATGCTAGCATAAAAAGCCAAACGATCATACATAATAATTATATAATGAGCACCGTTTTGAGTTAAAAGGTACACATTTCAAAAAATAAATCTCATTTTATTAAACAATTCTTCGTTTATAATAAAACATCAAATATTTAAAATAAGTAATAAGATACTGTGCATTCGCGTATGTTTAGATTCGAACTTTAGGGCAAAAAAGATCGATCGCAATGAATAATGAGAAAATATTGTGCTGTACAATGTAAAAAATAAAGCGCAAAATAGTTTTTTTCTATTCTAATTTTAAAGCAAATATATAAATTGCATTTTTTTTCCTTTCAGTAACTATTAAAAGTCAACATATGGTATTATTTATAATTCATTTTATAATTCAAAAAGAGCTTATTATGAAATATTCATTAAATTTTCCGATTTTCATGAATTTCTGCAAATTTTTAGAATATTTGTAGAACATTTTAAAAGACCAACTTAAATGATCTAATTAAAATTAAAACTATCAATGTTCGTTGAATTTTTATTTACTTAATTTTTCTTCCATTTTTTTCAACTCATTTGGGAAAAGAACGTGTTTAAAAAAGACTTTTGTTTCGAGAATTTTTTAGTAATGAAACTATTTCTATTCAAAGAGATCCAAATCTTTTTATAAATTACTTAAAATCACTTCACTGCTCTTTTAAATTGAATATTTTTTTTCAGTTAATCGGCAGAAATTAAATAATGTAATGGTTAAAGCCTTAATCACTTTAAACTTTTTTGGGCCTTTTTAGAACATGTTCCAAATGAACTTTGAAATGATTGAATTTTTCTTACTCTTTATTCTCATCGTTAAGCACTGATGATATAAAAAAGTCATTACAATGGAAAAATACATTTAATAGAAAAATAAAGCAAATCATAGTATTCCTTAAGCCGTAATTAATTTAGCTTTATCTAGATCTATATTACTTAACTGACAATAAAATCATCATAATAATGTATTTTCTTTTACTTTCAATAAATGAAATGAATTCCGACTTTCATATGAAAATATAATAGTTATAAAACAGTGTTACAAATACAATAATGTATTATTACAATATTGTATAGTAATAATAAAGCGACAGTTCTGTTTTTTTTTATTATTAATTAGATCTTTTCAGTTTGTTGATCAAAAAGAAACAAAAAAAAACAAAGTTTTCTTTTAATTTAGAAAATTAATGATATAACCGTCAACATCATACAGGTAACGATTCGTGTTCGCATTAACAATAATGTTAAATTGTTTCTATTTTTCATCGGTGCTTCATTATTAACTAATGGAAAATCTTTATTCGTAAAAACAAGTTGCTTATTATTTAGCTATCAAATGATTCAAAAGAATTATACGAAGACGATAAATGCATATATTTTTGATAAATTATTTTTCAATTTAAGTGGAAATTTCATTAAAATTATTGTTACTAAATTGTTATCCTGTTCCACAATCATATGAACATAGATTTATGTCTTCAGAATGAATGTTATTTTTTATATATTTCTTTTGATTTATATCTGCAAATATTCCATTAACAAAAAAACTATTATAATAAAAAGAAACAGGGGACAGATATGTTTACTAATGATGCTTTGAAATATTGAAGGAATTAAAAATACAATTACTTCTTTTAAATCATTTTAAACATGTTTCTTATTTGAAGTACATGGCAGATCTGGTGAAATTTCTTGTATATCTTTTGTATCTAAATAATAATACGTGGTCGTACTTATTGCTCCTAAAAGTCTGAAGAAATAAAAATATCTTAAGAATGATTATATTTCCTTGAAATGAAGATACTAAAGTATGAAATGCCTTCATACCATAAAAACATCTAAGAAAATGATTGTGAAATGAATAAACTTTGAATCAAATGTCTTTGAAATTACATTTGATCAAATTTATCTAATTTCCAAGAACTTTAAGATTTCCTGTAAATGACGTTGGAACTTTCCAAAATCTGAATCTTTCCCGTAATAATCTGATGACGAATACGAAATGTGCCATTAAATATGCAAGATGGAAAAATAATATTCATTTTGAATAATCAGAGTAAGAAATGAGTTTGGAATTGCCTCTCATTACATTTACGTATTACCCTAAGAGTTTAAGATACTTTAACAAGTCTTCCATAAATGAATAGGAAAGAGATGCTTGAAAAAATTGCATTATGTCTTCATGGTCGGTTATTTGTTGGGCTTTAAAAAGATGCGGTGCCATCACAGTAATTGATATTGACCGCATCTCGGAGCCACGAAAAGCAGACTCATTATTAGAGAAGGCTCTTGCGTGTTGAATGTATTTCAGAGTCAGCAAAAGAAAATATGATACCAAAGGATTTTTTTATCTGTTCATGGCGCAAAAGATGCTACGAAGATAGGAAAGGCTAGTTAATAATGAATATGAAAATGACTGATAGATAACAAAACATATGTTCAAGATAATTTAACTGCTGATTTTTTTTAAAAAAAATATAAATCTCTTGTAAACAGTAATTGGAAGAAAACTGCTTGCAGAAAAATACTTCAGGTTTTGTTTCTGCGTGTAACATTTGCATTATGTGAATTATGTAGGCTGCATGGACAATTTCTATCTGGTTGCTCATTTCATTACCATCTGTAGAGGTAATGAAATGAGCAAATGACATTACATTCTGTAGTGGTTTTTGAAAATACTTGCACTCCGTTTGAGACTGCTCCATTGAAAAGCGAAGAATTTGGGAAGGTTTAAAAATTACACTAGAACACATAGGTGAATTTTGAATGCTCATTCTTTCATAGCCTAAAGAACATACAGGTAACCATTTCTCAAAGCTCAGTGCTACGAATAAGCTTTAAAGTTTCTGGGTCAATGGAGTTTTGCAGTGTGACTAAGGGAATTCATATAGGGCAATTATGATTTACAAATCAAATTTTTAAGTGGGCTGCTAATGAATTCGTTCTTCCTGTTGTATTTTACTAGAAGGATTCAAACATTTGGTGTAAATTCTTCAAATAACAATGCACATTGCGAAGTTATTGTGTTAATTAAAAGTAGCTCTGGATTTGTACAAAAATTATTAAAAAGAGATTCATGCAATTTTAAATTTAAGTTTAATTATGAGAACTTTGCTTATCGTGTGTGTGTGTGTGTGTAATTAAGAAAATATATTTCATTTTTATATATGATCTTGCAAATGTTTTCTTAACATTTGAGACATCTGAAACAAACAACTGAGATTGAACTGAGAACAAATATCTGAGATTCGTAATATTTTTTTCCTGTACAACCTTATAAGAAAAGTAAACGCACTGCAAACTATATCTATCATATTTGCGTAAACTTTAAAAAATGACACATTAATGTTTTTAATTCTTACTAAGATCATTAGTATTTTTTTATTGCGTGATAAATGTCCATTGGCAAGAACATTGAATTACAAAATAAAATCACAACTGGAAATGAAGCTATGATTGATTTTGCCTTAATTGCACATAATGGTGATCTTAATCCCAATTGATATAGTATATATTTCCAAGTCTATGCGTCGAGAAATCATGATAAAGGGGATGTCTAGAATGTTTTGGTCAGAAAGATCAAGGAGAATCTCTTTATGCCCTAATGATTCACCTAGATACATAGGATTTAAACTGCCGTCATATAAGATTTTAGTATAATTAGTACAAAGGTTTAGAGACCTTTCAGAATAGAGCTGGTTAATAACGTAACAGGAATACAGAAACTCTTCGATTCTTGTTTCTCGATAATTCCGTACTATGCCTGAAAACAGAAACAGGCTTTGATCGACTTTAAATAAATATTATCTGTGTAATAAAGAGATATCCATACAATTCATATCACAAGTTGCTATCATGGTTTTGGGCACGGAAACTAAGTTGCCTGCAACCGTCACAGGAAAATAAGATAATAATAGGAAACATCAGAGTGTTTTCGAGATTACCAGATATTCATTTTTTCAAATTTGAGAAAGAAATCAATCATTACGAAGGAAACATTGTTTCGCGAAGATGTCATTTCATACATCAGTGTGATGGTTTTCAGTCAATATCACGAGTTATAAGCAATAAACGATTTCAGTGAATAAAATCCCTGATCACCTGAGTTCATTTCTCCATTTAAGAATATGAACCCACTGGAACTAAAAAATTTTAATTATTTTTTCTCTTGCCATTTTTATGGCATTATATGGCTGATATTATAGTCTGTATTTTCTGTAGGCGATTCTAGGACACATTTTCTACCGCGTTAATGGTACCAAACAACCAATAACAAAGTAGAAAATGTGATCTTGAACCACCTACAGAAAATACACAGACTATACCATTGGCAATATTTAAAATGTGTTGACAAAGCTTTACAAAAAAATAAAGAATGAGACTAAAATCTTTTTTTTTCGATTTGATAAATAGGACTAAGAGAGTATAATGAAATGTTGATCCATTCAGCCACAAGCTAAATGCTGAGTTCGTTGTTTTTCTCCGGAAATTAACATCGTCTCAAATTAGTTACAATTTATTTCATACTAACTTTATGATAAATGCTTTATTCAAGTACTATGGGATTCATTTCTTTTAATTCTCCTCTTCAGTCAACTATACTCTTAAAAGAGAGGAACATTTATTTTCATGCTCCTTTAGGGACATCTCAATCAGTTTATTGACACAGGAAATACTTTTTCAAGTTGCTTAAGCTATGTTTATTTAAATCCCTCAAAGACTCTGAAGAGAAATTCGTAAAATCGTTGTGACATTCTACTTTAGTTTTGATGATCGTTCTATTAAGAGAAATAAAATGACCTTTTGCTTTTTTTCTTGGTAGTTTTTTTTTAATTTTGTATTTGATTGAAATAACTCTAGAATGGGCTTATTTCAAAGCTAAGACTACATGCAGAAAGCTGTTTAATACAATTTCATTTGATATTTCAGTTTTTATCACATTATGTAAAATAATTCTAAAGTATCACGAAGCAGTGACTTTAAGTTTTATTTTATGTTATTTCATATTGCCTTTGATGACATTTAAGTTGGCAGGAATTAATGACTCCTGAATATCTACAACAAATATGGCCATCTGCTTGAAAGTTCCTAAGAATGAAATTAACTTTATTGAGAGCTACATCTTCTTGATATAAAAAAATTTCAATTCAACAAAGGAGATAGGAAAGAAATTTGATTTCCAATTTACCAATTTAAATCTTAAAGCAGACAAATTTGATCATTCATTTCAAACAATGCATCACTTAAATTTCAGAACATAAATAATGAAAGCATAAATGAATGATAAAATGAGTATAAACTGAATATCTGAGTCAAGAGTTATCAGATTCCCAACCATCAACTCAGATTTCCAATAACTTCAACAGATAGTTTCGAACTGTAATTTGCGCGAATAATGGATGGTTTCTGTGAAAAATATTGAAAAATCGTTTGATAATTCGAAGCTAGATTAATATATAATTTTAACGACTTTCAATTCGTTCGCAAAAGTTTCATATATGAGACAAATTTATCTAAATAATTGATCATCTTGGTGAATAAAGTGTGCTAATCGCAATACAATAATATGATCTTTCGTCATTAATTTTTAAATCAAATAAGTAGATTTGTTCCAATGTACCAAACTATTGGATTTGGCAAAAAAAATATCAGTTGAATACATATGCTCGTTTTTCACAGGAAAATCAATACCAGACTAAAAGTTCAATCCGTAGTACTTTAATATTAAATAATTTGTTTGAATATGTAAGAGTATTGTTTCTAAAAGTTTTAATTTTTAGAAAACGGGGAAATATTGAGGATCAGAAAAAAAATGACAAATGGGAAGTATTTCATTTTCATTTCCCTGGAGTGACATCTTGATTTTATTGTTGTAGATTGATTTTGAAATTTTGTGCACAATATTTGTTTAAACCTTCCAAATTCCCTCAAGGGAAATTTGTTTTGGATATAGGGGATTTATTCTCTTTGGAAAACTACATCTGACGGCCATATTTCACTGAAAAGAAAGCAAATTATTCCACTTTTCTCTTTCTGGCTGGTTTAAAATATCTATTTAAAGTCAAATATTGTTTAGATAAAATCTTTATTCCCCAATTTAATTCTTAATCGTGGTATTTTACTCTTAACTTCTTTTAGATTCTGAAGCAGATAGCAAAAATTTATCTGTCAGAATTCAGATTATTAGAAAAAAATAGTTACTTTGCAAAGGAGATAAATTGTAACAAAGTTAATGATAACATAAATATCTCGACGACATACAAAGAACTTTAAAAAGTCACTTACAAACAACATAGACCTGAAAAAAAATGAATTTGACTTGTTAAAAATATGTTAATATAAAATATATCTAATATATTTTTAAATATAAAATAAATATATTTATTTATTATTCGATCAAATCTTCTGATCTTGTATATTTTAAAAACAGCCCTAATTATTTAATATGAGTATCAAATGGATTATTGAGATACTGAGTACACTTATTTTGGTTTCAAACTTACGATGACTTTTGAAATTAACTTATATCGTCTCAACAGATATCAAACAGCTGGGATAACGTAATTTCATTCTCATTATTTGAAATTTGAATGTGTGTGTGTGTGTGTGTGTGTGTGTGTGTGTGTGTGTGTGTGTGTGTGTGTGTGTGTGTGTGTGTGTGTGTGTGTGTGTGTGTGTGTGTGTGTGTGTGCGTGCGCGTATGTATTCGTGCATGTAAATCCTTCTTTATTTTAAGAAGCAAGCATGCAGTTCTTTAATTATGGCTTTATTTTTCCATAAAGGTATGGAAAGGGCTCAATTTTTATCTATTATCAGGGTTTCTTTCTATTAGCCATGACTAGCGTGGTGCTGGGTACTGAAGAGGAAAGCAGATAGCGGTAATTAGCAGAAGTATTTATTTGATCTAAATATAACAAATTTAATCTTCGAAAAATTGTATAGTGCCTCTTTCGACAATCCTTAATCAATACTGATTGCAAAAATAATCAAAATAATCAAATTATCAGTGTTTTGAATAATCAATAGAAAAAAGATTTGACTAGTAAAGTGAATTTTAAAATATAAGCACCTGCGAAAAATTTATAAAAAAATATTTTTCCTTCAAAAATAATTTGCCCTATTTTATCATTTTTTGAAAGAAAGAAAATGATCGGTAACTGTTTGAATAAAATTCAATTCCCAGACAAATTTTAATTAAAAAATTGTTGCAAATTAAAAGACGATAGTTTTAAATTTGTCCTCGAACAATCAAATTTTCATTTAGGATACTGTTTTTAGAATAGCATCCTACGTGTCAGCTATTCATCATCTAAAATCTTTTGCAACAGGTTCATCTATTCTACAATTTATTTCACTTTGGCTTTTATTTAATCATAGACCTTTAAATACACCTGCTTTATTCCACCTTTGCTAACAGGAAAAGAGTAGAGCTATTTAATAGGAGAAGAATAAAACTATTCAATCTATTAACGAATGAACCAAAATTCTTTCAACGCACATGACTTATCCATGAAAACAATTTTTGATATTCAGAATTACGTAAATGAATAGATTCATTAAGCTTTCCAACTATTATTCAACTTTTGTTCCAATTTAAACATTCGTCACAAACCTATTTTATGATTATTTTTTCAATGTAGCTACCATTGTTCCTTTCGTCAATTTATCCAATTAAAGACAAAGGAGAACTTATTTTTCTAAAATATTAAGATAAATGCTCTCTCAAGTTTAGTCAATTTAATAGATTTCAGTGCTTTAATATTCCCAAATAAAAGATTATATAATATCACATTCTGTTTTCAAACAATACATGAGGTATACACTTTCAGCATGTAATGCAAAAGACAATGAATGTATAGGGATATAAAGCATTCAAATGAAATTTATTTCCTGAAACGTTCATTCCACATATGCAAAAAAGAGGACAATTTAGAACATAGTTAAAAAGTAAATCTATCAAAATAATAAAGCAAGTCTATGTAAAAAATAATTCTGTTGTTAATAATAAAAAAAGAAGAAATTAATCTTCAGTATTGGCAAAATGCAATTTTTAATGATGGTGAGTAGTTTTTATATCATCATATCAAATCAAAATTATATATTATAATTTTTAGTGAAAGGAACACTCTATTTCAAAATTTCCTGACTCAAAAATATTGATTTGATAATGTTTAGTATTATTGCAAACAAAAAATACATAAAATTTCTTCCAAAATAAAGAAAAAAATTGATGGTCAACTGAAAAATTTGAGGCACATTAATTTGGAGTGAAAATCTTTTTTGCGTACTAATGGTTTCGAAACTCATTCCAAAAAAGTTGTACAATGTACATTTTTCTAACTCACTTAAATTATGCTAAATTTAAGAAAAATCGTTATGTAATCATCCTTAAAGAATTCTGGTCAAAATACTGGATCTTCTAAAAAGTCCAGACATACACACGGACATTCTCTTTTATTTTTTTATAGACATATCAGTTATATAAATATTTCTGTTTCCTCCTTCAAGATGTTTTCTTTTTTATTTCCAGATAAAAATATCGCCTGATAAAACCTCTGAGCCATCCTTTTTTGAGAACCAAAGATGATTTTAGGAAAATACACCGAATACTGAGTGACCTCAGGAGGCGTTTCGGAAATAAGGACCACATTAGAATTGGTAAGACATTACTGCATTTTATTTTATAATCCGTGTTTTAAATTCAAGCTCTTTAATAACAGTTTATAAATGATTAATCATATCCACTGTCTTGGAAAAAAATATAAAAAATATAAAAAAAGAATCCGGCCTGAAGACTTTTTCAAGGGTCACCCTCAGGCAGGGATTCAAAGAAAGGGATTTTTTCTGTGAGGAAATACAGACATTTGTCTAATAATGATTCCTCGTGACCCGAAAATCCCCTGAAATTATGCTCAAAAGATATACCATTTTAACAAAAAGGAAATACAAAACAACAAATTAGAAGAAAATAACCACTACAAAGTAAAAATACAATAACAAAAATAACAATAAAAACAAAAAATAGCACTAAAATTAAAAATTAAAAACGAAAAGGCCTGAACATACCATCATTTTTCTTATTTTAGATTGTTTACTTATATATATATATATATATATATATATTACTTTTTATTTACATACATATTTTATTTCCCTAACATCACACTATAAGTAATAATCCGAAGAGATCGTTTTCTATGCTGATAACATTAATAAAAAACTGACAGTTATTATCGAAAACCTACTCATTCAATTGGGTTATTGATAGACAATCAGTAATGAGGTCGTTTCATTTGTCTTAAAGCAGGAACCACAGCTTATATAGAGGATGTGAAAATCGTGTGATTCTGCGAAACCATAGAGAACTGTGCAGTTCAGCAAAGATAAAAGATTATTCACCTAATCCAAGAACACGTTTATTGCTTCGAAAAATAAATATTTATAATTGTTATCATATAAAAAAATGATGTTTTGGTTTGAAGATTTTGAAGCTTCAAAATGCGTAGGCAGAAAATAAAGGGCTTGAGACGTAAGAGAAATCAAATTTTGAGATGATAAAAAAAACCCATCACTTTTCTAAAAGTTGACGATTTATGTGATTATTTGAAACCAATTTAAACAAGATTTTCGCAAGGAAAAAAAGGATTCTGGCCTTGAGAAAAAAATTTTTAGAACTCAAATGATTTTGCAAGTTTAAAAAAAAAGTAACTTTTTCAAATACCGACGGATGCTTAATCTGATGGTCACGCGATTGTTTCAAAACAACTTAAACTGGTTAAAAATTATATTTTTACATGACAGCTTGAAATTTGTGATAGCAGACTATAATTGCATATTTTTTTAGCTTAAATTCCCCCCCCCCCGAAAAAAAAAATTCCTCTACATCTTCTTACCATTCTCTAGGTACTTTTTACAATCAAAATTTTTAAAAATTAAATAAATAAAACTTCAAATTAATTCACCGTCTAGAATGGTGTCTCAGAGGAGATATCCGAGTGCAAAAGATTAATAAAATTTTCGAAACATTAGAAATAGCTTGAAAATTAGGTTAGAAATTGGCAAATTCAAAGAAAACTGCATCGTTTCGAATGCAAGTGGCAGAAATGTTATGCTTTAAAAGTTAATTTGAAACAAACGTCAGTGATTTCATATAATGGAAGCAAAGCCTCCTTTTTTATTTTCTTAGATTTTATTATAGAGCCAGAGTAAATGTAGAGTCAGAAATCTAACCATGTGCAAAAAAAAGTAACTGAGATCCTTTGCTACATAGCTTTCCAAATTTCTACAATTTGGGATTCCTATACTTTACAAATATGCTTCAGCCAGGTTTAAAAACAACACAAAACTTGTGTATAAAATTATTTCCTAGTCTAAAAATACACTGGTGTAAATAAATTAAGAAATGACAGTGCATTAAAAGAAAAAATAATTTGAAGGAATTTACTGTTCGTCTCAAGATCACGAGATTAACACTTTTCGAAGCTTGCAGTTCGTTAAGGAGTGGTATGCAAGAAAGATGAACATTTATTACTGTTCTTAACTCTACGAATAATCTGAATTCACCCTATTGCTAAATTTAGATATTTCTCTCTTTCATCTTTCTTTTAACCCTTTCCAGTGCCATGGGAAGTATGTTTTCCACTAAATTCATCAACCTTTATATGAAGTTATGTAGGTGGCATAAGTTATGACAAATTTTTGAATAAAACTTGAGCTTAGATGCTTCAGTTCCTTATCTCACAAAAAAAGGAGTGTCTTGATTTGTTATATAATTATTAATTAACCAATTAATTAATCAAATTAAATTTATCTAATAAGTTAAATGAATCACTTTTCTTAAGTCAATCTCAATCCTAAAAATATTTTTAATATACCATGACTAGAAAAAAAATGGCCTTTTAAAGAGTTAAACCCTTTTTTAACGAAATAAACTTTCCTGATACATACGAAAAAGCGCGGAATGCTTCAGAATCCGAAAATGAACAGTACTTAATTCTGAAATATAAAATACAAACAACAAATACAAAACAATTTAATGTGTAAAATAGCAATTTTATAGAGATATATACAGGAAACATAAATATAAAAAGAAAATATGCAAATTTATGGTTTTAAAAGAATAAGCTTAAGGAACATAATAATTTCATTATGTTTTCTTTTATAACTTCTATTAAAGTACATGACCACCTCACATGGTTATGTATATACAACATGAATGCTCATTACAAGATTATCCAGAAGAATTTTAATTAAATTCTGCATCTCCTGCTTTAGAGCCAGAACAATTGCTTTTTAACTACGCGTTATAAATTGTTTTCAACCACATTAATCCCAAATGCTTCCAATATTTATTTTATGGATTAAAATCGGACGAGTAAGAAGGTCGCTCCATTCAATTTACGCTTTCATTTCTTCAGAAATTTGTAAGACAATATGGATTATTACCCATTATGTGTGTGTTGCGGTGTCTTATTATTATTAGGGTAAAACAAATTATGATAAGGTTGGTTGGTTGGTAGTTGAGGTTTTTTGGCGCAAAAAGCAGATTTGGCTATACTGCGCCAAGCATATGGTATTATTTAAAACTTGAAATTGAGATGTAATTTAATTTTGAAGTTTCAGCAATTGAATAAAAACTTGGATATAAAAGTTTTAAAACCTAATTAGCACAAAAGTAAAAAACAGAATCCCAGCGAATAAAATTGCATAATGGAACACGAAGAAATGTTTAAAACAAGAGTTAATTTTAGCCTAGAATTAAAATGCAAAGATTAAAATCTTCAAAGAAGGCAAAGAGATTTATATTTCGAACATTACTAAATAATTTGTTAGAATAAATGGAAAAAACGAAGTATGCACAAACAAGCAAACAATTAAACATTTTTGTACTTCGTTGGTATAATATATTTAAGCTTTTGTTTTGTTGCTTTAGGAGGAGGGGGAGAGGGTGTACTAATATCTGCAGATGTCTCCTCTAGCTCCTCATTAATGTTGTATTCCAGAATGTCCTCCGTAGCACTAGAAGTACTCATTTCCTCATCCGTTGCCAAAACTTCCGCTTTCTTAGATGCAGGATAGTTATGAAAATGAGAGGTATCTTCATCAGTAACTATGATTTTATTTTTTGGAGAATTAGAGGAAGGGTTGACCTCTTTTGAAATGGTGTTTGAAAATTGTTTGGGTGAAGTTTTCCAAAACTTAGAACTGTGATTATTATCTGAATTTAGTTTGGATGCTGCTGCACTGTGTACAGTTTTATAAGATTTCAAGGTTTTGCCCACACTTTTGGACAAGTAATTCCTATTAATGTTAGAATATATTTTCAGTTTTTTCCTATTTTGAACAGTCTTAAAATTAGAGAAGTCTGGTGTATCAGCAGTACAATCTGGAACTCCAGATTTAGATAAGCATGGTTTTTTAGCAGTATTATTTAAAGGCAAATTTATAAAGGCTTCAGCAGATTTAGGACAAGTTTCAGAAGGTATATATGATGCTTGGAATACGACGGAAACAGAAGGCAAGACCACAGGCTCCATTTGAGTGCTTTTTGTTTGAACCGTTTTTTGCACCGCCCTTGCATAACTTATTTTAGATGCCGGTAAACGGGCTTTGACATTTCGCTTTGCTTCTGCGTACGTTATTTGTTTCATAACTTTTTCTGAAATGACTTCCTTTTCAAATTTCCAAGTAGGGCATGTACGAGAAAAGGAGTTCGATATTCAAAATACAAATATATAAAGTACAAAATTATAAATGTAAAATATATATAAACAAACGCACAGAAATACAGTCTAAATAATGTTGTAAAAAATACTGTTATGTACAAAATGATGTAAATGGTGATTTGCACAGATCAAAGGCAGAGAAAGGAAGAGGCCCTGATATATTGTTTTTAGTAGACGATTTATAAGTGTACATTTTTCGGCAGTGAATTTGGTACACTTAAGTATCGAGTATTTGGCATCTTGGACTTCATCCAGTAATAAGAACACATGCCGGGAGGCGACAAACAGAAGCGTTTCAAATTGGCATTAACGTCTCCATGGCTAATCAGAAATTGGGTTAAGATTAAAGTTAGGTTCAAAATGGTTTACCTTTAAACGTCTCTGAATGGAAGAAATAAATTACTTAGGAATTAGCATTATTCGGTATTTGACTTGATTTCAGATATCACATTCATATGTAACTTTATTCTTAAAGTCATTCCTAAAATGCGATTTCAAGGATCTCAAGGGAATCAAATCAACTAATTATGTTGTCTTTTTGGCAAACCAATCAGCACGTCCAGTGCTATTAATTTCCGTATGTTCTCCGGTGAAAGAAAAAGAAAACCTACACACCTCTACTTTGAAGAAAAATTGAGATAATTTCAGTTTTAAAATAAATCGAACTTAGGAATTAATGTTATAGAGGGAACATAAAAATGAAAAAGAATCACTTCAAATCAAAGTTTTACGAAATGTTTTTATTATTACAGAGTCAAAAGATTGTTTGGGAAATGCAAACTAATTCAGCCTGAAATGCATTACATTCATCTTTTATTCTAAATTCATCTTTAATTTCAATAAAATGTTGGAAAATAAAAATTCCTAGGCGAAAGTCTTTCGGAAGTGAATTTAGTACATTCAAATATCACGTTCTTTGCATCCTGGACTTCAACACTATAGTAAGAACTAATGCCAGTAGGCGATAAATCGAAGCTTTCCAAATAGGCTTTCAAGTTTCCATGCTCAACAAGCTTAAGTTAAAGTTAGTATAAGCTTAAAGTTAAGTTCAAAAGGGTTAATCTTTAAACATCTCTGAATAGATCATATTTATAAAAATTAAACGATCATTCAGATTAACGCATATATTGACACACTGAATTGGACGTTAAACAAAATGTGCTCCCACAAACGATCAATACTTTTCGCCACTGTTAATCAATCTGTTAACGAATTCACGATGCTATTTAACTGCCTTTTTTTTCATTTCTATCACTTCTAAATATAAATAAATAAGAAAGACTAAAGAATATCAGTTTTCGTTCAAGTTTTTTAACATAAAAAGTTCTTTGTTTGCATTGAAAAGGAAGAAAATGATACTCATTAATTTTCATTCGAACTTGTTCTTATTTAATGTTTAATTTGGATTTTAAAAAATGAGACTTTATTTCGCTTTTGGAATTAAAGAAATAATTTAGATGCCTCATTTAATAGAAAGAATTCCCTCTTTCACTCTTCCTTCTTTTTGTTTAATTAAAACAAATCCCATCAGTCGTCTGATACTTTTCCACTCAACCACTCTAAACGCGTTCTCGGGAACAAGAGCTCTTGAGTCTTAAGCTCATTAAGTTGCGTGATTAAATTATAAAGCTCTTAAGAGAGTGATTTTTCTCTCCCAAGATAAATCTGTTGACTTTCGCAATTTTGACTGAATAAACTGGATGACGTTGTTTAAAGATGCAGGAAATATTTTAATTGATATTAAAAATAGCTTCTGAAATTATAGTATGCCACAAAATTAATAAAGAAAACAGTATTTAATAATATAGTTATAATATGAAACATGATATAAAAGAAATTTATTTGTTTGCAAACAAAAGGATAATTTTTCACTATTTATTCACACTCAATATAGCTAATTTACTATACAGAAAAAATAGAAGTAGTCTATGCCCATGTTACATTGAACTGTAACTTATTTAAAATAAGATCCAACAACAAAAGTCATTTTAGTATCCTTTTGGCACATGATGAGTTAGAAATAGCAATTTCAGTTACGCAAAAACCTTCTAGAACTAATTATATTAATTAATATTAAACGCCATTAATATAAATGGCAATAGTCAATTTCACAATCCTTGACCAAGACCAACCAATTCATCATCATTTTAAAGTTCTAAATACCAATTGTTTCCAATTTGCCAATTATTTTTCATTTTATTATAATTAAGAATGCGGTATATAGTTTTGGTGTCCTTTTCTACTTT
Source organism: Argiope bruennichi (assembly GCF_947563725.1). Lineage (NCBI taxonomy): Eukaryota > Metazoa > Arthropoda > Arachnida > Araneae > Araneidae > Argiope > Argiope bruennichi. The sequence goes on from NC_079155.1 coordinate 12,924,556, forward strand.
CTTTATTGTATCGTGTGCTTATTCTTTCTTGATCTTTTCCAAATGTTCTTTAGAGTTTTGAGCTTTTATTGCTTTTAAGATTTTTTTCTCATAATATCTTCTGTTCTACCTTTTAGCGTCATCTATTCACATTTCAATTCAAATCTTTTTATTCTTTTAATTTTCCCTCTCCCTTCACAATAACATTCTTTGGGCTATTTCGTGTAATTGTATTTACTTGTACATATTTCGATTGTTGCTCTGAAAAGTACTATATAGATTAACCATATTTTAATATAGATACTTGAGTACCATAATGACATGTTGGGATTATCGCCAAAGCATGCAATAAAGTCTTATGGTATTAATGCCTTAATATCCAAAGAAAAAGAAGTCACCATATTTTGCTAATACCCACTAACACCCGAAGTAAGGGCTTTAATATATATATTTTTTTTAGTTTAAAAATAGGAACTTGTTTGTGCAAATATCATCTGCTTATATTGATATATTTTTACACAAACAAAAATATTAGTAATATTAATCTTTTTTTCTTTTTAGTGCCTCTAAATTAAAATTTTAAACCACAGTCTAGAATTTAAAAAAAATATTTTGAATTTATATCTCAAACTGTATTTTCAGTGATAATACACATTTGAAAAAAAGTACCTTCATTAAAAATGTATCAAAGATATGAAAGAAATATTTTGATCATATTTTAGAATGCAAGGTCTGCTTGCAATGATCAAATCCATATTGCAATGTTATAAAAACCATATTGCGGAATCTAAACAAACTTTATGAAATCAAAAAATAAAATGTTATCAAAGGATTTTCTGAATTACAACAGAAAAAATTACAACAATAAACAAAATTTAGAAGAAATTTTCAGAATATTAGCTCAGATATTACAACATTAAACATTGAAGGTACTTGTGATTACAAGTGAAGTTTTGTGCCGAATCTTTGTTTCCATCGATTGAGAAAAACTCGATAAAAGTACAAATTCGATTTCGGATACTATTAACCGCATACCAGGGATGAATCGTGAAAAAAATCGCCAAGGATGATACGATAAATTCAGTAAAAATACTAAATTCACGACAAAAGATAATAATTAGTAACTGTTGCATGCCAATGTCATTCTCTGGCAAGAAAAATTATTCGAGAGCGTGAGAGAAAGTTTTAGGGTATTAGATAATACTAATCAGTAATCTATTACTACAGTGTAATAATATCTAATACCCCAAAGGTGTTAGATAAAAAATTACACATAGGCCGCGCCAAAATTAAGATTTGGATTGATGTGTATATACGTCAAATGCACTTAACTGTTTAGTAAACAAGTAAAGATGTACAAGGCCACGATAAAGGTTATGCTTGAAAATGTTTGTAGTCACACTTGATGAAAAAATCTAATAATAGGAACTTGTATTATGTAAAAGAGTATTATGGGAACTTGTAAAAGCGTATTATGGGTTATTGAGCGAAATTATTTCATCACGGTTGCTAAAAAGTTTGATTGCTTTGCAGAATTTGTTCTAGGCCATACAAATAATACCAAAACAAATCGTTTTTCGTTTCTTAAAAAATTCAAAAGATTTCGAATGCAATATCACGCTAAGCAGAGCTAAGGATACCTCCGATAGTTTCATGAATTAATTATGATACAGAAAAGAAAAAAACCTGATAAAATGTTTTATCAATGCCTAACATAGGCACGTGTGTTGCAGCTTTTTAATTATTCAGCCAATCGGAAAAAAATAGTTTTTTTTATAAACAAATACATCTGAAGTAAGAAATGCTTTCACTCATTTTGATCCATTGAAATTTATTATTTAAAAGACATTTTTCACAATCTCTGAAGTGAATTTAAGTACTTTATTTTTGCCGTTTCAAGAAAAAGTTCCTATCAATATTATAAAATATTTAATTTATATTGAGCTATAAATTAAGTTCCAACCATCAGCTGCTTGTTTTGTATTCGTGTTTTAGCTCAATAAAATTTCTTGTATTAGTTTTATTCCTTCTAAGTAAATGCGAAATTTTGAAATCTATGTGCAAATGAAGCATTTTTATCACAACTTTTATACATAAAATAATGAGTTTCCAGGTTTGGAAAAACAGTGAAATTGGTTTCAATTTCATTACACAAAGAAAAGATAATTACAAATATTACTTAAAATATAATTTTAATTTTCTTTTAAATTCAAAGGAGAAAAAAATCACTTGAAAGTAAACCAAATGTTAATTTTGAAATTAAATGTTAATGTTCATGGTTAAGTGTTAATTTAAACCAATTTTATTAGAGGGTATTCTAGAAAGTTTTGGGAAGGCCTTTATCGCTGGTAACTAGAACAAAGAGTATGTATGTATGTTTGTTTAGGGGGAATTGCCCCCTAAAATTTATTTTTTTGGTTAGTCAACATTGAAGTCGTCTTCCATAGTGTTTTGAAGAAACAACTTACCTACATAATATGAATTTTAGAGCTAGTTCCCATAATTATTATTTCATCTAATTCATCCACTCTAATTTTTTTATGCTTTGGCATGCATCGGTATAACATCAGAAAGCTTTTACTCAACTTCCCGTAAAACCTGATCGCTAACTTAGCAATCATTTTCTTCGTGGCGTTAAATAAATTATTGTGATCGATCATAAATGGCGTCCATCCTTTTCAGAAAGTGAGTCAATAAAAGTATTCAGTCCATGTGCTTTGTCCAACACAGCACATTTTAACACTCCATCATAAATAATATATCGAGTTGACTTCTTTAGGTCACTTATCTTCCTGTATAAAAATAGTGAATGACAGTATTTTTTTAAGCATAGCAAAAAAGTATTGCATTTTCTTTCGGCATTTCTTTTCATCCGTTGGTCCCAGGCAATTTTCATTGTCGAATGAGGCATTTTATTTTATGTTATTGAGAAAATCATTATAAATGTATTTAATCTTAAATTTTGTGTTTGTTCACAATGTGAATATATTAGTGATAACTTTTTCTTAGAATAAACTTTATTCGTAAGACATTATGGTGCAAATTTGAACAGAAATTCTGTAACATATTTGAAAATGCTAAGCAACAAATAAAGATCTTCGATGTTTGTTGTGTTAGTGACGCATTATGCCATGCAGTTAAAGGAGATAGGCGATAATTTTTTTTTAATTAGTCTCGTGTGAAATTTAAGTTTATATCAAACATATGTTAAAACGTATAAATAAATATATTTTTTAATTAATTTCGTTTATCACCTATTTAAATCAATTTTATTTTTGATTTATTTAACTTTTATTACAATTAGTAGTAATGAAATAGTAAGAAGAATTACAGGAAAGCTCTTTGCATTTCGTAAGAAATAAAATTCAACTTCGTTCAAAACTTAGATTGTTCATGAAAAAGGAATTCCAATAAAAACCAGTTTAGTTTATGTGTTTTTGGTTAATAGTTTAGTTAACGATAGTTTTTTAACTTCCGAAATAAATATTGTTTGTGACTATGCACTGTTGTTCATAAATTCTCCCTTTGTTTTTTAATTAAATTTTAAACTCAGGTTATTATAACTGAATTTTTTCTTGACTTTAATAGAGTTAATATATATGTTTATAAAAGAATATATTGTAACCAAAAATATGTACTGTGAACGGACATCAAATTATATTGTATTAAATTAAATATAAAAAATCTAAAAGGATTTTAAATCTCTAAATATTAATTATAATTTTATGGCAATGCAATATTTTGTAGCTAAATCATGTTTCAAATGGATCAAATGAATACGAACTTTCGCATCAAACATTAGGAAAACTCCATGCAGAAAAAAGGTTTAGGAACTTTAGAAAGAAAAGTCATGGTACAATGACCATAAAGATTAACGATAAAGAATTTTGCATTTATAATGTGCGCGTAGAAATATGAGTTAAATGACAACTTTTATGAAAATCCGAAATCCAGTATCAAAATCCATTTCCTGCTAGTCAGTAAGAAATTTATTTAATAAATCAAAAATTATATTTTCAAAATTTTATTGATAGTTGAGATGTTTTATAATTCTTCAAAGTAAATAAAATGCAGTGTCGGTTTCTCCTTTCATGTATCTCATGATTTATTTTCGGAAAAGTGCAATTCGTGCCCAAAACAAATTTTTAGATGGATTACTCAGAGAATTAATTATCGTTGCACATTCCTTAAAGGAATATTTATAGTGACACATTCCTTATAGGAATACTTATAGTGGATCATTCCTTATAGAAATACTTATAGTGGATCCTTTCTTATAGGAATACTTATAGTGGAACATTCCTTATAGGAATACTTAAAGTAGCAGATTCCTTATAAGAATACTTACAGTATCTGACTGATTATACGAATACTTACAGTATCTGACTGATTATACGAATACTTACAGTATCTGACTGATTATACGAATACTTATAGTAGCAGATTCCTTATAGGCATACTTACAGTAGCAGATTCCTTATAGGCATACTTAGAGTAGCAGATTCTTTATAGAAGAGCATATAGTAAAAGAATCCTTATAGGAATCCTAACAAATTAAGTCATTACATATATTTATTACGTTGCTTTAACTTTACCCATGTTTTTTTTAATACAACTTCAATAACTTTTATTGGATTTGAACCAGAGTGTATAGTAGTGAGGACAAAGGATGTGTGGAATTTGATGTTACGTGGAATTTTTTTTTCAATTATCCCTTTCCAATTTAGATGCCATTCCTATCATGCCTTACAACATTAAAAATAAAACTCCTGAATTGCAAATATCTTGAAAAAAACTCTCTTGCTTCCATCACCCACAAGTAATGTTTTAGGGAAAGAGAAGAGTCTGCTTCGTGATTACTTAAGTGCGAATCTCATCGGTTTTATAATTAAAACAGTCCATCAAGGGTAACATTTTAAAAGCTTTTAATCACTCGAAGCAATTACTGCCCATAAATATTCAAAACTTCAGCTTCAAACATTTTTGTCGTGCCATTATATTATTGAAGGATAAAGGTTTTAACTCTGGCCACAGCATACAGTGTTTATTTCAGTGCTTTTGCAATGTCGTGCAGCAGTATTGAGATAATTGATCTCAAGTGTCTTTAGTATTTTGTGTGGAGTATTTCAGAATTTAAACTAATCTCATGTTTTAGTTAACCAATAGATTCCTATTAAGATATTAATTTAAAACAAGATATTGTTGAGGAAGAAAATAACTTAGATTATTCTTTTATCGAAGTAATATAAACCATAGTAAATTTGTACAGAATAACTAATTACTTTACTCAATAAATTCAGTAGAGGTAAGTAAGTAATTGAACAGCCAAATGGAAGGAATAGATTACTTTCCTAAGCATATATCATCTATTCTTTTTGCTCTTAAGGTAGAATACAATTTTGATGAACTTTCTTTGTCTTTGTATCAGACTTTTGACATAAGTAATGAAAGTATTTTAAAACGTCTATGAAATAACAATTCTTATTATAAGTTGTAAATAATAATATTTTCGCTTTATATTGTCTTATATTCCCTTTTATATATGTAGGAATTTGTTTAGTCATATTTAGAATGTTTTCTTAAGTATTGAAAGATGCACGAATCTACTCGTAAACAAACTGTGCAACTTCTTTTAGTTCCATAAGTGCAAAAGTACTATTTCAGCAAACAGCAAACGATAAGAACATTTAGCATTTATTTCAACAATTAACGTTGTATAAACAATAAAAAAATTATGTATCGTTATAAGAGATAGTATTACTCTACTATTACAAGGACTATTGACATAATAAAGTAAGTCCATGAAAATGCTTTTCGTCCATAATATTTTGTTAAAATTCTCCTTTCACTAAATAATAAAAATACTCTTTCAGATATAAATGGCAATCTCTAATTAAAAGAAAAATTACTTTTTAAGCTCAAAATTATTTTTCTATCCCGAAGCACTTATACTTCTATCTATATCATTGTTTATCAATATACAGTGTCTCACAAAAATGATGGGACACTTGTGCTTTACAAAAGGAAACTGTAATAAAATAAATAAATAAACATGTACAAAAAATTATTTGGGTATGTTTCATATTTAAAGTTAGTAACAATTATTACATAACATGCCTTTTGTCAAAATATTAAAATATTAATTTAATAAAAATGCAATTGTTTAGAACGGAGCAAAAAATGGCTCACATAAGTGATGGGACACTTACTTTTCCATCTAATATTTATCCAAAAATTTTACTTTTTAAAAGGTTTTAATATTTTGCTGGATTTCCTTTTACTTTTAAAACATGATTTAATCTTCTTGCGATGGATTCGACTAATTTTTTTTGTGATTTTACCCCATTCTTCTTGAAGCACCGATTTTAATTGTTGTTTTGAAGAAATGGTGTGTTTGCGAATTCTTGCCAAATATTCTCTATGGGATTTAAGTTTGGAGATTGTGATGGTGTTTTTATTATTTCAGGACAGTTATACAGCAGCCAGAGTCTAACGTTCAAAGCAGTGCTCTTGGGGTCGTTGTCCTGGTAGAATTTAAAATCGTTATGAAAGTTCAATTTTCGTGCTGAAGATTTCAAATTTTGCTTTAGAATGTCAATATACTTGTACTGATCAATTATACTGTCAATAAAAACAAGATTACCAACTCCAGCGGACGACATACACCATCATACCATAACTCCTCCTCCATCATGTTTTACTGTTGGCACCAAGTTCTGTTTGCGAAATTCTTCCCTGGATTTTCTCCACACCAAGATTCTACCGTCAGAACCAAATATATTAAATTTACTCTTATCAGCAAATGTAACTTTATTCCAGTAATCAGAATTCTTATTTATGTTGGATTTTGTGAAAGCTAGTTTGAGTTTTCTATTCTTTTCACTTACGAAGAATTTTTTTTCTGGCTACTCTACAGTGATATCCAGCAGATCGAATTACCCTTCTAATGGTCTCAGGATTAACAATTATTCCATATAATGCTTGCAAATCAGCAGCAACTTTAGGAGCGCTCTTTCTTGGATTTTTTTAATATTTCGAACGATAATTCACTTTATTCCATTGGATAGCTTTGATGGTCGGCCAGATATTCTTTTATCCTGAACAATATGATTCTTTTTATATCGTTTAATGATATTGAAAACTGTTGAATGACTCAAGTTAACTGTTTCAGCAGTTTTTCTAATAGTTTTTCCACGTTCAATATGCAAATTAATAACTAATTTTCGAAATTCAGGCGAAGTTAGCATTCATGGCTGCCTGCACAGAGCTAAAAAACACAAAAATTCCACAACAAACTGGAGAGAAATACTGCAGACGATTTTATAAATTATTGTCAATTGCTTTTGAGTAAAAATAAAACCACCAAAAATATTTTTATTGCTTATTTCAGACGATTTTTGTTGCATATCTAATGGTGTCCCATCACTTATGTGAGCTATTTTTCGCTCCGTTCTAAACAATTGTATTTTTATTAAATTAATATTTTAATATTTTGACAAAATGTATGTTATGTAATAATTACTAAATTTAAGTATGAAACACACCCACAAAAAATTTGTTCATATTTTTTTTATTTATTTTATTACAGTTTCCTTTTGTAAAGCATCTTCATTTGCAATGGAAACCATTTCATTCCGAATTATAATAAACAATATAGCATTTCATTACTTCAGCTCTTCTTTCTTTCTAAAAGGAAAATCCAAATAAAGAAAAGTATTTGTGTTGCTTAATAGTTTCTGATTGGCGAGTGAATTAAAAGAGATCATTTAAATAGAGAAACGTATTTGAATTCCTCAATAGTTGCGGATTGATAAGTGGATTAAAAGAGATCTCTTGAATGAAGAAATGTTTTTGAACTCCGTCAGAGTCGCTGATTGATAAGGGAATGAAAAGAAATTGTTTGGGATATTTGTGTCCTCGAGACACTGAATGAAGTTCTGTCTAAGCAACCGTTAAGTTTCTAAAGATATAAGGATACATTTTCCAAAACATTTATCGCTTCCTCTTAAATTATTCATGGTAGGCACCCAGCTTTCAGAAATGGATAAATGATATGTGCACTGAAGAATACCAGGAAATTTAAAGCTGGAAAAGAAATATCTTACATTTTATTAAATGGAATACAATAATTTTAACATCTAAATCTATGGAATATAAACTATTCGAATAAAGAAATGTAATAATTTATTAAAAGATATAAAATAAAATTTTATCGTATTCTGAAAAATAATTTTCACCGATCCTTTATTTAAAAAAAAATTGTCTTTCTGGCAGTAAAACTAAATTTAATAAAAAAAAATGCATTTATTTAAATCGTTGCTATAGTAATCATAAGTAATCATTTCATTTCTTTAAAATATTTTTCAACAGTTTATATACAAAATTCTGACAATTAAAAATATATTCATTTCGATTTTTTTTAAAAAAGAAAGGCAACTTTAAAAACATATTCTTTACATTAAAATTTTAACCAATTTTAGGGAATTTCTTACTTTCTCTGTTTCTTTATTAAACAACATTCAGTTATAAAATTCCATTTTGATTATATTCAGCTCATATTTTTTTTTCTTTTTTTTAAGTGAAAACTTTTAATGTTGGATTATTCCTTTTATTGATAAATTCTTCAAAAATAATTTATACATCTGGTTTCTAAATTTAGGATGTCAAATTTGAAAGAATCAAAAATGGTGCAGAAGAGAAAGAGACTGAAAAATATGATTACTTCCTGTAAAGATAAATCCTAATTTTGTTATATATCTTTTTTTTTTTCGCTCAAACTTTCAAATTTCGTTTGTAACAATTTACTTCACTTTAACATCTAATCCTCCAAATGGCCTCATACTCATATCTTTAATTCCAGGATCTCCTATAAACACCATATGGCAACGCTTTAAGCTTGCCGCTTACGAAAAATGCAAATTCTTTTCAAACTACGCCTACTTTATCAACAAATCATTCGCCCTTTGTGTATCTACAGAGGAAAAAAAACATTGCTGGGAAAATTGCTATGCGAGAGCTGATCTGTCCTCGTGACGTGAGAGTAATAATAAAAATTTCAAATAGGTTCTTCATGATGTCAAAAGATTCTCAGAAGTTAGGGGAAATTTTTAATTCCGAGAAAGAAATGGCGTTCATTTTAGAGGAATGTTGATTCTTATGCTAATGTGATCACTGTAGAGAAAAATTCTTTTCCCTATACTTACCTTCTTTGTCAAATTTAATCCACTCATTAGAATATTTTCCTTGTCATCAAAATAGAAATCAATTCTAGGTTTTTCTTACCTGAATTTTCAGAATATACGCTTATTGAAGTATTTTTTATTGGAATCTTTTCGAAAATAAAAGCAACCAAATATGGATGGATTTTCGAATTTGGAGCAAGTTCTTTTGCTGCACGAATTGTTTTTTACCCGAATATATGTCTAATTATGGCTAATATATATATATTTCTGTTGTTGTTTTTAATGTTTGAACATTTATCTTCAGTGCTTGCGCCACTTACAAAATTCAGTTATTAATTTGTAATTCAATATTCAGAATTATTATTTCTGACTTGCTATTTAGAAGCTCAGTTGTCTGAACACTTATAGGAGAGTCAATATGATAAAAAAATTATAATATCATAATCTTAGAATCCATTGTAACAAATTATTGTTTGCTTGTTTATTTAAAATTATATTAAAAATTCAGGATGTACATTCGAATTGTGGCTCAATAGCTTATCCTCCAACTGTTTCAGATGTGCGTATACTTCCAAGCGAAAAATGCGTTAAAGGAAATAAAGAATTCCAATTTTTTAAGTCAAGAAAGAAACTAATGAAAAGTTTACAAAGTCAAAATTTTTATACAGTGCCACATTCTTTTAACCATATATAATAAAGTATTATTGACTTCTAATATTTTAAGCAACAAAGCTTTGAATATCAATAAATTAGCTCGCTTTGGATCATTTCATTAGTCGCCATTAAGGAAATCTTACAATAAGTAGAAAGGAAGTCTTTCAATAAGGGGAAGTAGTTCTTCGAGATAGACGTTTATTCGTTTCAAGAATTAGTATTCAAAGCTTCTTAACACCACCTATTTTAATAGCGGAAGAATATTTTTTTTTAATATGAATGTGTTAAAAATATTTAAATAAATATAAATTATAGAAAAGTCTATGCTGTAATATTGTTTGCAATGCATTAACTGATTCCAGCAACTTAAATTAGAATTATGTATAATTCTTTGGAGATGCATATTTATCTCTTAAGATTTAAAAATTAGTGATAAGACGACAATTAGAGTGGACGCCGTGATATTCTTTTGATATAACATCTTTATTGTTCATTAATGGATAATCAATTTACCAGATTTCAAAGTTTAGTTATTTTAATTCATTTTTTCCTCTATTTCTACTCTTTATAAATTATTTTTCTCCTTCATTTCATTCTATAAGTAAAAATTCTTGCATATTTATTAAATATAAAAATGTCCTTATAATATATAGACGCATCTAATGTTTTTCGAGCAAATGTTAATTTTTTAATACTAATTTTGCATCTTAGATGGTATCCTGTTCCTAAGCGTTTTACTCGTCTTTAATTCGATAATTGTATGAAATGAATTCTTATTCCTTATTAAATTTCGTATTCTGCTGGAACTTGGAAAAGATGCTATTTATAATAAATTTATCTTAAAAATCCTTTAAAAGAAAAAGAACACCTTTGAAAGATCAGCTTTTGATATGTTATCGCTATATCTTTGAGGCTATACAAATAATTTTAATTTGTGTTCTCAAAATTTGTTTGAATAACAGAGAAGTAATGTAAAAATGTATCTTGAAAATAAATCAAAATTATTATTTCATTTTTAAACATGCTTCTTACTATCAAATTATAACTGTTTACACTCAATTTTATACTCTTTATTTACTTGTATTGTACACGACAAGAGAAATGACGAGTACCTACTTCTAAGTACGCTTAATAAGTTTTTGCAGCGACATCTTTCTGTCATTTACTTTCAGCTCTTTTCGAATCATCTGATGCCAACACCAGAAAACTAAACTATTCTGCTCTTCTCTGTAAATTAATAGTTATTCTTGTCTGTAAATTAACTTTCCTCCTAAGATTTACATTTTCACCTCTCCATCTTTACTTCGGCGAAAATAGAAGTTCCGCCTTAACATTTTTATTTTATTTTCTTATGTAAAATATACGAAGATAAAGTATTGTAATTCTTAAAAAAAATCGTATTTGAGATTTTGACGTATCATTAGGATTCAGACACCCTGAATATGAAACACATATTTTTGAAATTATGTCTGTCTGTCTCTTTGTCTGTTTATTAACACTGAGCTAAATGGATGAAATTTGGTATTATGGATTTAACACTAAATTTGTGGATTTTTAGTAATTTTGGATGAAATTCATTAAAAGTAAATCTATTTATAAAGTCAATCTATTTTTTTCATATAGAGATGAACTCGATAAAGGCAGAAAACGCTATATAGATAATAATAATATAATAGCTATAGATAATAGAGCTATATAGATAATTTAGCAACTAAAATATAGACTAAAAATCAAATTTGGAACCAAATGCTTCAAAAGATAATAATCTGTCAATCGATACCTTTATATAATACATGCAGATGCAATGATTTAAAAAAAAATTAATATATGATCTTTGTTTTCGATCGGGCAGTAAATAGTGGGTCTAAAATATATATTTTGTTATCTGATACTTGTGTATAAACCGCATGCCAGCGATTCATTGCCAAAATTCTCACCTCAAATTCAGTAAAAATGCTAGGCAAGTCAAAAATCAATATTTCCTATTTATTTTTCATCATTACATTACTATTATTAATACAGCAAAATCAATATTAAATGTCTTGAAAATGAAATGAATTCGAGACACTCCTTGCCTTGCCTATGATCTGCATATTTATGCTGTGAAAGGGATAGAATTCGTTTATTACAAAATATGTGGAAACATTTTGAGAAAACCAGTCCCGTTTATTATTTTTTTTCCCCTTATAACCGAAAGATCTATTCACTTCTTTTTAGTCTTTTTAGCCTGTCCAGAAAAATATTAAACAATATGTTTCCTTAAATTGTATCTTTTCTGTAGGTGGGGAATATTTAATGGCCTTACGTATTGATTAGAATCGTTTAAACTTTTAAACATTAAGAGAAACATTTTATAACTATTTAATTAACATCAGTAGATTATTTACTTGAATATTTTAAACTATGGTAATAAGATGTGCTTGCTATGAAAATAAAATTCCTGCCATGGAAATATTAAAATAAAAGCAAATATTTTTATCATAGCATAAACATTTGCGGTTATTTTTTATTTTTTTTTCGTAAATGAATATTTGAATTTGGGAGATTGTTTTGAATTTAATAAACGTCAAATATTCAAGAATATAAAAAATAGAAGGAATTTTTATAAATTGTATTTAAAATTAATTTTGGATAAAATATTGAGACTAAAGATAATTTCTATGGCGATTAAATAGGCGGGAATGAAAATATATTTGTTTGCTTTTTAAGATGATGTATAAATGAATTTTACAATGTTAATTTCAAAATCTATTCATTAAAAATTAAGCAAAAATGAAGATTTGGCTTATTTTTTTGCTATTTAGTTAAATAAGATTAAGAAATAATCGATTTTGAAAGTTTAAAATATCATAGATGATTTGGAAGTGTAACCAAGATTGGTATAAGAAAATTTAAAATTATTACTACTCTGAATTTTGATGAAGTTCATGTGAACAATATGCATGTGAATTGTTTGCATTGTTCACAAGATGACTGCTCTTATTATGGTTCATTAGCTAATTTCCGAACCACTGCAAATACATGTATAATTCAAAATAAAAAAAATGCTTTAAATGACGGGAAAATTATATTTTATGTTGTTTGCATCAATAAATGTATTTATGAAAATTTTAACTTTTTATACAGTCCTCAGGTTCCATCAGTTTTATTTAAGAGAAACTCTTGATATCCTAAAACAAATAAAAACTACATATGAGTAAAAAATTACCTCCAAACTCCATACATGTGTATTCTAAATAGAGGTTGTATAGTATTTTGTTTTAAAGGAGTTTTAAAAGATAAAATAGTAATAAATGTTTTCAATATGCAAACGATCTCTTGAGACCACGAATTAAGCTATAAAATTAGTCTAAAATAGTGATATTAAGCGCTTCATAACTCTATCATTCTAAGTTGAGAAGGAATGGAGGTTTTCTGTTTATCTGTTTGCTTTGTTTAAGATCTTATGATATCATAAATATTTTATTAAATATAGTTGCTAGAACTGAGGGATTATTTAAAAAGTTACATCCTGTAACTTTTTGTGAAATATATTTCTTGACTCCAACAATGTAAAATTCCTCTCTGAATTTCAATACTTTTCCAAATGAAACAATAAGCCTGCTTGGAAATTATCAATTGGGATAAATTAGCAAGTGAGCTATAGATTCTAAAAAGATGTATTTCTCTTTTATGTCAAATGCTAAATTTCGTAAATCAAGACTGAGCTATAGCATAATCCAATTTCGTATGCTGAATACACATTTTTTAAAAATTTTGTACTTATATAATCATAAAATCATTCACTCTACGGAATAAAAATAACACAAGAAAAACTATATATGCGAGTCCTGATTCAACCATGATACGTGAGAGATGATACAAATTTCAAATAAGTTCTTCGTAGTAACTACAGATCTTCCAAAGAGAGAAGAAAAATTTTATTCCTGGAAAGAACCGCCGTACATTTTTGCATGTGAATATCGGAAGAACGTTCATTCTAATGCTAATGCAGTCATTGTAAGAAGAAATACTTTTTTCCTGTCTCTTCCAACTTTTGTCCCTTTAGTGTTGGTCCCGCTCTTGGAATATTTCGCAGTCTTTCTTCGTCATCAAAATATAAGTCCATTTTAAGCTTTCCTTATTTGGAATTTCAGATTTCGTGTTTGTTGAAGTATTTCTTTGCCTGAATTTTTCTGTAAATGAATGCAGCTGAATTTCTGTATTCTTCGCTTCGGTATTTGAAGCAATTTGATGTGTAGAATCAATAATATTTTCTTACATGTATTCTATAGTATTTTTTTTAATTATTTAATATTTAGGATCCTGTTTATAGATATGATCGTGTTCGTAGTATTCCATTTCATGTTAGCGTTAGAAATTTCATTATATCACTCCATTATATTATATTGACTTTATAATGGCTTGATTATTTATTGACTTGCAAACTCGAAATTCCATTTCATTATATTGACTTGGAATAAATACTGTCGATCTAAATTCTATTCATTCAAGCATCTGTAGCCAAATTTATAAATGAAGGATTCAGGGTCAAAAGATATAGTAACACCTTCTACTATATCTATTAATAAGCAAATTCGGATAAATAAGCAACTTCGGAGAATTTGGAGCCACTTAAAGTAGAAAGTTGACTTAATTCAGATACGTGAAAGGTTCACTTTTACATATTTGAATTTTTCGAAAAGAAATTGTATATATTTGTGTTTTTACTGTGTCTATTGCACATGTCAGTATACCAGTTTTTAATATTGGCTACGAGGGTTGCTCTAGAAATCCTTATATAAAGTAAGAAAATAATTCTTTAGGTAGAAAAGAGATATATTTTTGAATTTAAATTCCTTTGAAATTTATAGACTCAGTCCAATGGTGCTTTTCAATTCCTTTACTGTTTATTCAACCCTTCAAAGTAGCCTGTTGTTTCGATAATCACTTACTTATGCAATGAATATTTATTTCCTGATAGCTATTTTTTCACATTTAGTATCAAACGTAATAAAAAAGATAGAAATTGAAAGATAAATTATATACTTGATTTCATAAATCGTAATGGTAGCTTGCCACTTCAAATGCAAAAGTGCAAATCTATATACTAATATAGAAAATCTTCTTTTTTTTATTTTTGCTAAATAATATCGTTTTTCCTTTATTTTAGGTTTTAAATGATCCAGCAAATAAATGTATATGGTTTCGTTGTTTGTTACGGTTTATTTTTTCGGTAATTTTTTGTTCTTTTCCAAAAACAAAATTCTAAAAAACTATACCACAATAATCCCAAAATACTATGACCTTAAATTTAACAAATGATGGACTGTTTTTCGTTTGAGGAAAGAGTGGAGTCGTAATTTCTGCTAGAAACTCATTGTTTTGATTGTTTCTTTTGGTGACTTTTCTTCAGAACTCTAAATTGTTTTTATTGTTAAATTATAACTAAACGTCAAAATAAAAAAGGTTAACCTCTGAATGAATACAGATCGTATCAAAATGAATGCCATGAATTTAAACTCTTGCTGTGCAACAATAACTTGCTCTATTTATTGTTGTTAAACTCCATTATGTTTATCTTTCAATTCAATTATTAAAAATCTACATTGTAACTAACTTTTAGCCGATAGAAAATTCGAAACTTTATATATTACCTCTTGTTGTATGCATTTTTCAAATATGGTATCTACCTGTTCGTGATATTTTTGAAATCAAAACCTGTATTTTATCTTCTCCGTTTAATCATATAAGGATAAAAAAAAGTTGCTTTGGCATAATCAATGAAGCATTTGCTTACTTTAAATTGACTATTTAAAAATTTTGGTTTAAAAAAGCTATAGGAAATAAAAAAAAAACTCTAATATTTTAAAAGTATTTATAAGATTACTGACATTATTATTAATAGGAGAGTTCTGGCACTGACAGATTCATAAAACATTTGGGTTCTTGAAAAACTCAGAATTCGGAGAAAAGTGAGAACGAAATTACGAATTTAACACTATTTTAGTGAAAAATCTAATGTTAAATTAAATTATCTTATAAGTAGCAAAATACCAACATTTCGATTCTTTTTAAATGATTCTCGTTTGTTGTTATGATTTTCGTTAACGGTATAAACTTCTTTCTATGTTTCTATTAAAGATTTTATTATATCTTTATTTAAATAACACGAATATTATAATTTTTTATTAATTTTCTCCAGCTGTTACTCATTTTCTTTCTTGTCTTTATCTATAGCGGATATTGTACAAATATTATTTTTAGGGAGGATTTAAATTAGTTCTTCTCATGGCGATTTCGAAAGTAATTAAACGAGTTTTGCTGGAATCTTGTGAAACAACTAATCTCCGTAAAATCACTTTTTAGAGAAACATTTTAATCTTTTTTCTGAAAACAAAAATTTCTCATTATGTTATCATTGTTAGCTAACCTATACAGATAACCATTATGTCACTTTAAGTCCAGTCAATTAATTTTTGCTTTTTATATATATAATCCTTATTTTATCTTTTGACTATCTTATTTTAAAATGAAGGCAATTAATATCAAGTCAAATTCCCCTCGTAAATTTATTTATCAAATTCACGTATTCTATAAGGGAGAAAAAAGACCCCACATCGCTGTGTAATATAAAACAATGCAACAAATGTTAAATGGCATGAGAAATTGCTTTTGTCATGTGACTAGTTTCATCATGTACTTGCCTTCATCATATATTTAATAAATCGACTCCATCATAGACCTATAGGTGTATACATAAAACTTTATTATAAGATGGTAAAACATACATGACTCTAAAGAAAAAAAGCAGAGAGGAGCAAATGTGTAATATCTACATTAATTAGAAAAAAAATTAAATATCTAAAAATTCAAAAAAAGCAGTTTAGATATGAATGTTTTTCAATCACTTCTTGAAAACGGATTGAAGGTTAAAAGGGCATAAGAGAGCTAATATAAAAAAATGATATAAAATCAGCAAAATAGAATGTTATGACATCCATTCATTTATATAAACCTTTAGTTTACAAAAGAAGGAAATCTCAATATATTTTTTTTTTTGAAACTGTAACTGTAATTCAGCCTCTGCAGCATGGCAGTTTCATGCTATTGGATATAAATGATGATCCCTTTCTGCGTGACTCTTTCGGAAGTACTTATTTTCGTCATCTTCTTTAATAATAAACATGTTCCAAACAGATGGTGAGAACCAATGAAAGAAAAATAAAACAATGTGTTGTATGATTTTCGAGAGAAGAAAGCAGCGAAATCAATATACCTTAGGGATATAAAATTTCACGGAAACTCTTCCACCAACAAAGAAAAGATTAATCAAAGAACATAATTTTTGCAATCAATTTAACCCTAATTTTCCAATGCTTTGTTTGCCAAGTAAAATCATATTTATTTTTTATCAAGAAGTAAATGCAAAATTATGGGTTTCAAGGGTAATGTTGACGGATAATTTAATGAAATTACTTCGAATCCACGTCAATATTTCCATCTCAAATGTTTATAACTTCTTAAGAAAATAAAGTGAATGGACGATAAAGACAAAGACGGCCTTGGGGAAAGCCTGTCAATTTAATTATGCTTCGGTGTCCCTCGATCGATTGAATCAACACCCTGAGCAGATTGCTAATCCTCTTTACTTTCAGGCCGAGAGCAGTTTGTTTTACGCAAAACAAACCTGAACCAAATTAAACAAAAGTCAAGGACTTCGAGGCCTGAAGGACTAAAGCTAAATGGACTTCAGCTTCTGTCAAAAAATTTTAGTTCTATTTGTCCTACCAGCAAAATACATTACACTACCTTACATTATTGTCATAATCATGTGCGAACGCTATGATGTTCAGAGTTTTTGTAGCTTCAAAATGCACGGACAGAAAATTGGCATTTTATCGTTTTTGAGGCATAATTCTTTCGGTTTTAGGCTTATTATTATTCCAAACCAGTTTAAACCACATTTTCTCAAAAAAAAAATAAAATAAAATAAAAAGTGGCCTAGAAATAAAATTTTGGAGCTTGAATGATTTTGGGATGAAAATTTGGGATATTGACGCATGCGTAATCTGAAAGTAAGGTGATTCTTTAAAACTGGTCTAACTGGTTTTTCAAAAAAAAAAAAAATGGCTTTGAGAAAAAAAAAAAAAAAATTAGAACTCGATTGATTTTGAGATGGTTAAAAACCATTACATTTCTAAATGCTGACCATAGCAAAATATGAGTCACGTGAGAACATGATGTTTGTTTGTCGGATTAATACCACGTGATTTAAATTATTGTATTATAATTTTGGCTCAGCTCCCGTATACGGCCTCCGCCAAATGGGCGAAAACTTTGGCGATAAACGGTAATTCCTGGCTGCCGTCTTCGGCAAACGTACTCTTCTTTATGGTAACCTTAAACCTTATATCTTAACCTTTCACTTCAACCTCTAATTTTTTAAATTTCATTCATATCAAGAGCTATTAAATTTTATAAACTATGCTTTTAAAATGAAAAAAATATGAATGTTTAATGAAAACATATTCAGCATAAAATTAAGAAATCATTTTAAAAAATCGGAGCAAAAAATAATTTCGTCATCATTTAATATTAATTTTGAGCATTTCATAAGACTTAAAAGCAAGTGAGCATTTCATCATGCTTCATTATACTTATAATTAAATAAATCTTTTCATTTGGATCTTTATCATAAATATTTCAATACCCCTCCCCTGACTTACACTCCTGTATTTTGTCAGTCTTAGGGTTAAGCCTAACATGGCTTCAAAAATTAGAGTCAATAACCACAACATTTATCTGAATTATTTTTAAAAAATGGGGGTGGGTGTTGTGTGGCAACGCAACCCCCTGACTTATAGTCAGTCTAGTATATTTTGTCAGTCTTAAAAATAAGCCTAACGTGGCCTCAAAACTTCCATATAAGAATTGCAACATCCTAAACAAACACGCATTATTGGTGACTTTTTGGCGAAAAAAATGGCGCCAATAGGCCGTATACAGAAGCTGCTCCATAATTTTTATCGTTAAACTGACTGGGTATTCGTCCAACATTGGGAACTTAATCTTTCCATGATGACAACATACATTTTCCAATCGAACTACTTCTGACTTAAAACTTAAATTCCCACAATGAAAAAATTCTTTGCTCATATCTCCAATATCTAATATCGATTCAAATTTTCACGTTTTGCTGTAACAGCTTTTCTTTTCACATTGGAAGATTCTCACTCGGTCTTTCTCCACATTTTTTTCTTCAACTGTTACTGCTGGGAGTTCCAATACTATTTTTTTAAATGAAAAGTTAACATGTTAATAAGTTAACAAACTAACAAAAGTTTATAAGCTATAGGTATTCAGATGATTGCCAGTCGAGAGACAAAAAATTTCTGTTACTCGAAAAAGGTAAAAAAAAAAAAAAAATCGAAAAGTTATTTATTAGTGTGTGGTACAAACAGTGCATCTAAAAGTAGAAAAAATAGATAATAATAATAATTTTATGTTAATTAAAGTTTTACTTTCACTTTTCTTGTCGCTATTTCACCGTCATGTGGAATATAAATCCTTGCTTCGCTGTAATAATAATTTTCATTAAATTTCATAAACAATACTATTCAAATATTATAGGTCAGGTGATTAGCTATCTTCCAATCACAAAGCTAATGAACCGCAATGTTTACATGAAATAATTTATATAATAGTTAGATTATTGTTATTATTTTATTGTTGTTGTTGCTACGAAAATGTTATATCCTCTTCAATTACATATTTTCAATAATCAAGAATAATATTTTTTTTATTTACTTTAATCCTTTATTTTATTATTATTTGTTAAAACTAAAACAGGTAAGCCATTCCTTTCTGAAGTAAGCAAATCAAGTTACTTTGGAATCTCAAGCCAAGTGTTAAATAGCACAAAACATTCAAGACCTTAAAGAGGATTTCACTCAAGGTAAACAGTAGGTACCATTGTTGGAATTAATTCACTCTCCATTACTTAATGGAGATAAGTGGATGAGATTCTTGATGTGCTCTTCATTAAGGAATAGCAAATCATCATTCCTCTCATGACTGGTAATTAATCTGAGTATTAAGAGGAATTAATTTTCTTCAATGTACGCATTTCCAACATATTACGAACCTATAATTAGCTTTATAAGTTGTTCAGGCTAGAAAAGAGAACTCATTTTATGCAAACATTTAAAACATTTTTAATTCAAAGAGAAAAGTAAAATAAATAAACTGTGTAAACATAATAATGCACAGAAAACTAAAAAATAACACTCCGAAATAAAATTATGATTCATTTTCAAGGAAGATAAGATACTCTTTTTCCACTTTTAGATGACTGATCGATGAATTCTTAAAAACTCATAATAAAATGAGGATTCTGACAGTAAAGGAAGAAGGTGACTTTGTATCAAATTTCAAAATTAATAAATTCTTTTAAATCTTTATTTTTTTATATATTTCTAAGGATTTGCAGTGCTGTTGCTGTAAAGTTTCGCTTTAAGCAACAGAGGGTCGCGGTTTCAAAACAAAATTGCATCAACAATTCCATCCTGTGCGGAAACTTGATATTTTCTATATCCATCGGTATTTACCATTCACTTTTTGTTGATGCAGTGTTCAAGTTTAGATAAATGGTCCTACTATTGTCCTCGGTATCTGCTACGCTCAAATGAGTCACATCAATCTCAAAATAATCTTTTGCCAGTTTCATAATAGGACTTTTATCTTACTAAACTAATATTGATTTGAATGTATTGATCTAATACATTCTTTTGGATAAAAAGTACTCGACTATTAAATATTGTTTGAATGTCAATCATGTAAAGAAAACATTTTTTTGTCTAATATCCAAATTGCAAATTCAGATATGTAAATATGTATTAATTAATTAATTCAAAGATTAAAACTTACTTACATATTTCACAAACATCTCAGGGAATATAATTAAGAAGTTTTAATTCGGTTAATTTTAATATGGACTTTCAATAAATTGCAATTCAAGAGAGTGAAAATTTCCGATTTATTTAATTACACCCCATCAACTAAAAGATCAGAACATTCTTTGCTTATCATGGAAGTAATTCATTAGAAAAGTATGAAAATCCTGCTTTATTTTATGTAATTTTCAATATTATTACGACAAAAATTAAACAATGAACTTATTTTCAGAAATATTAGAAAAGTACTGCTCACTTAAAAAGAAATATCTCAGGAAAGTATTAAAAGTTGAACTGCCGCAATAAAAAAATAAACAGAGGATTTTTTATATGCCTAACCATGTATATTTGAAATAATTTAATAATTATTAAAATTGATAATTAAATTATTTTGACAAGCAAACTTTATTTCAGATAATATCCTCTGGTGATATCATTTAAAATAATCTAAATTTCTTGATAAATTCAATAATTAATATTAATAAAACAGGATTAATTCAAAAAGTATTTTAGCGCAGCCTAAAAGTTAAAGACATGTGCCTGTTTCCTGAATTGATGATTTGTAATTAAAACATAAGCTTTATAATATTTTTTTAATTTAACTTTTTAATTCTTCTTCTAAAAGATGCTTTAAATCATTTATAATTTTTTTTGTTATTGTCGTTTTACCACAAGGAGCAGTAAATTACCAATTAATTTACCAAACTATTTTGAAGCTTTTATTTCATTTTTTAAAAAGATATTTTGCCTAAGTCTGATTTTATTATCCGCATTCAAGATATTACTTTCGAATGTTTTATTCATGTATATATTTAATATTAAATAAATTAGAGCTTTCCACAGAATTTTGCCTCTGTGGGTTTTCTTTTTCTTAATCAAAATTCTCACAAATTATTTTTTGAAACTGCAATCGTCTTCCATTTGTTCACAAATTTTGTTTAAAATGTAAGCGGAACTGGTAAGTTACATGTGAAACGATTCTGACTTACTTTTACATTCATTTCAAGAAAAAAGAAAAAAAAACTAAATATAAAGCAATTTTGAAATGCATAGTGTGTTTCACATTCCCGTTTAGAGATTTTTATATCTGCCCTTAATCATTAATAAATATTAAAAGAAAAAGACAAAACTTCCTTTTAACTCATGTTCCAAGAACACTTTTCCTGATCAAAACCGCCTTCGAAGCAAATTTTGTTAACTGGAAAAAACAAAACCCATCAAGAATTTCATTCCGAATTCCAGTCGTAAGTAAATAATTGCCTCTCACACCACTAGGTTTAAACAGTTACAGTTAAGTGAAAGTTTCGATTTCTGTTTACTCAGAGAAGATAAAAATTACTCCGGCTTTCACCAAAAAGTAAAACTGTTCGGTGAAATAGAGCGGACATTCTTTTTTTTTTTTCTATTAGAAGAAATCTATATCTATCTATCTATATAGAAATCTATATAGAAACCAAGTATTATACACAAATTTTCATACTAGCTGAAAATAGACTTGAGATTTGCTATTAATTTTTCTCTTATTTATTCGTGGTATATTAACTTTACCAAAAACTTTTACTTTATGTGCTTTACAACAGAAAGCACATATTATGCTCGAATTTTAAATATTCACTATGCGAGTTTTCGCTTTTAAATGTGGATAAAAAATAAAATTTTCAATACGAATCTTAGAGAATTATTGAATAACGGAATTTAATTTAATTTCAGAGTGATTCACTGAAGTAATAAAGTCAGATCATGATTATGATATGTGTTTCAAAGTTTTGGAGAACACCCATTTAACTAGTGATTTGAATCTCACAGGGAAAAACAATACGGCACGCTTTAAAAAAGTGAGTAATTAACTATTAGATGCCACGGATAGCTAACTTTATCATGTGAACGAAATGTAATATAAATTGTTTTCCTGATAGTATGGAAAACAAAAAGAACCAGAGAAGTGATCTCTCCGAAACTTTCTCTCATACTTTCCAATAAAAGTTACATTCCACTCTCTCAACATAAAATTGTCGAATGACTTGCTTTGCATGGATACCATGCATGTCAGTGGCAAACAATGCTGGTGCGATATAAATATTTGGCGCGCAACTAGCATTTTTAAAGAATCTATGATGCAAATGTGCATTTTGGACGACTTTTTTGCGAAATATTGAAACCAAAATTCGACATGGAACTGTAATTGTAGTCGCCAGATCACCTATCGAATTCAATGTAATTAAATCACTGCGTTTTGGAGTTATTGAGTTTGCAGGCATGTGAAAGAATAGACCGATAGACCGTCAACCTTATGACAAATTTGGTTCAAAATTTTATAAGAATCTATACTTTAGATGCCAAACTTGTGTATTAAATTGTCTGTACCTAGCTAGCTCTTGGGTTTTTTTCTTTTTATAGTGATCGAATTAACTTGTACTCAAACAGCCAGACAGACAGAATTCCTCTGAATGTATTAGTTCAAAATTTGATAGAAATTTACGTATAAGAATGATTTAAACTTATCCATCTAGCACAAAATGTTTTTCAGTTATCGTGTTCAAAGACAGACAGACATAATGTTTAAAAATGTGTTTCTTTCTCAATCTGAAAAGTGAAGATTCGAATTTTTTTTCAATGCTTTCTCTATTCTTTTATACTAGAAGGCAAAAAAAATTATTCTATTGAAATAAAGTCTATTGAATTTCATTTTTAAAAATTTCTTCTTAATAATATTACAAAGATAATATAAACACAAAAAGGGTATTTAATATTATCATAATCATTGTGTGTATTAATCTAGTAACTAAAACAATGAAAAGAATTATAAAATATACTTGTGTGATTTTTGTAGATTTAAAACAATTATAAAACTATTGTGTAAGAAATAAATTAGTTTAATTTAAATTGACATATAGATCATTTTTACGCCATTATATACTCCGACATTATTGCGGAAGATAGTAAATTTTATTGACTTTAAGAAACGAAATAAAAAATGTTGAGTGATTTGAATTAAAAATGAAGTTAAAACTTAGGATAATTCTTTTTATTGGAAATCTTTACTACATAAAAAATATGTATGAGCCAAGTAATTGCATAGTAGTTTTATGTTTATATTATGAAGAGTGTTTGCACAATTTTTTCAACATGCATGTCACATTAAGCATGCAGCAGTTTATACTTATTAGCTCAATCTGTAAATATTATTATGTTAATTTTTAACTGTTCTTTATTATATTATAAATATTTTAATTTCGTGAAGTTTTAAAACACAAATGAGTTGACTTTTGTATTACTAAAGTGAGAAAACACAAGCAACTGCTTATTATGATATTTCATCTAGTTCAATTGTATTATGTCTGTTTAGTGTAATATCCTTTTCCAGTCAGCAAGTCGCATTTTATATTACAAAAACTTAATTGGAACCGAACATTTAACTCATTTCATTAGAGCAAAAAAAAGAAATGCATTAACATTATAAAACTATCGACCAACTTAGGGGTTCGCCACTCGAATTTCCCATACATTTGGGCACTATATCAATTGATAAAAATAGATATATAGATATACACTATATAGATAGATATAGATCGTAAATGGAAACGTTGTGACTCATCATAGTTCCCTCCAAAGAATTATTGTAATAATGATGGTCATTCAATTTACCTCGGTCATCATGGAATGATGGTGATAACTCTTTTGCTGTTATTGACAAAGAACCCTCTTTTCCCTTTTCCTTTCTGACTCCTTGTTCTCTTGCAAAAAAAGACTTATTTCTGCATACCTTGCCCACTCTTAAAATTCTTAAAGATCTTTTGGAATGCCCTACACATAGGCTACCTAAAAATTGTAACGTCATTAACGCATTTAATTTCGAGTACTGCTTTCTGCCAACTCCAAAACAATGCACTAGAAAAGAAGAAAAAAAAGTAATAGCAATTTTATTATTCAATTTTATTTTATTATTAAATATTTACTCGCTATCGCTGAAATAAATTGACATTTTTATTACTTTCAACACATTTTTTTCAATAAAGAAACTCGCTTGCTTGATTTAAAAAAAAATTACAAATGTAGTGAAATGTAGGTAGAATACAATTTTTGACTCACACCCAAATTTTTTCTAGCATAAAATCTGCATCTTATTACTTTCGTGTAACTAAAGGACAGTTCCCATTCCTCTATCATATGACCGATTCATGTTCAATTTTCAGGATATATGCGATATTTAATGAAACATTTCGTTTGTAAAATGGAATATTGAGCCACTGATATTAATTGCACTGACCTATTTCAATCCCAGTAAATAAACAATGAGCTTCATGATCCATTCTTCTAGTAGATATAGGCAAGGTTTATTATTAAGTCCAGTTATTAGAAACGGAGTAGTCAAATCATCACTGAAAGTTTTGGGAGATTTTCAATATATTGTGACACTATTGTTAGTACTCAAACGTTTAAGAATGACCAGGAGCCTTTAAATAAACTTACACATTTACTTTGAATATTAAAAATGTTGGTGTCTCAAAATGGATAGTTGCTGATGATGTGAATCTTTAAAATTAGTTATTTTTTTAAATTATTTTATTCTGTCTTTCATCAAAGCTTTATTTATTTCATGTGAGCATTTTAAAGTCAAAATGAGTTAAAAATCAGAAATTTTATCTCACTCCGACATACATTTTGTGATTATGACCTAAATGAAAGTTTCTCTAAAAATTTATATATTTATTACAAATGTCCAAAAGATTGGCTAGTACGTCATTATATCTCTAGCCTTCCAAATATCAGACACAAGGAAAAAGGCAAAGCCATAGCTGATTTAGTATCAACCAGGGCGCACTTCTACCCCTTCACTAAAAAATAAAATTATATAAGCCAAAAGAATCTCCGAAGCTTTGATGAAAAACAAAATAACAATTGTAGGAACTTCTTTAGAAATTTTATACATAAAATATTATCTAAAATCAGGTAGTGATAATAATTCAGATGTTTATAATTTTATTGTTTATGTAATTGTAGAATTATTTTATTTTATATGAACACTAATTTGCTAAAGCAAGGGACTTCTGTCATTTGCTACAGTTTTACACTCTAAACGTGAGCCAATAGCTATTCGTTAGAGAGGAACATAGCTCGCATAAAAAAATCTGAGTACCAAATTTTAATCATATAGCTCTCTCTTTCAAATATTGTTGCTAATGTGTTGTTATTTTTTGGCTATTATCGTTAAAGCAGCTGGACAAGGCAGACTTCCTTTAAATAGATTTTGCTCAAAATTAAGGACCATATACCAAATCTAATTTTTTTAGCTTATCTTTGTTCGACAGACAGATATTTTCTAGAAACACGTTTTCCAAACTCAGGGAGATCTAAAACGTGAAGATTCATCAAAATCTCGACTTCGAAGATTTTGACGATTACAAAACTTTCTCTATACTTCATATATGAGAAAGTAAGAATTCTCCAATCTCTTCCAGCCTTCAAAAGGGGTTCAAGAAAGGAGATCCCGTGCAATTAAAAGATAATAAAAACCACGTTCGTACGGACAATCTTCCACCTGCCAAGGGGAAAAGTTATTTGTATGCATAATTGCCGTTCGCTTCGTTAAGTCCCTGGCGGAATGCGAGTTTGAGTGCAAAAGTTCACCCCATCGCTGTCATCTGGATAATGGGAGCCTCAATTTGGATTCGCTTTAAAATGAGATTAACTTTTAACTGGGGAGGAGAAATTTTAGAACTTAACTGAGGAGGTGCGGTTTCTGAAACCGCATTTCAATTACACTCAAATTAAATTTTCTAATGAATATATTAGTATGAAATCTGCCAATATATTTTGCAGATATTTTTCTTGAAATAGAGATATGTTTCAGAAATTTTTCAAAATACATTATCATTGAAAAAAGTAAATGCGTTGGAACATACATTTTCTTCTCAAATTACACGTTACAATAAATAATATTCTTGAAAAAACATATTACTTTTTAAATCGTATTTATTTTTGCAGTATATGAAGGTATACAGAAGACAATATAATATAAAATTCAACAATTATATGAAAATAAAAAAATTGACAAGAGGTAAAATTGATCCTTTTTTTTATCGGCTTGTGTGACTTTCATACCACGGTTTTCTAGGGCATTTCAAACATATAGGTTAAGAACGAGTACAAAAATCAACCTATAAATTCTGTATATATATCTCTTGGTATATTAATATATTTTATAAATTGATCAAAATGCATTATCACTAGAAAAATTAATTATGTTTGAACATACATATCAGAATCAGTTGAATGCGAACTTTCATCGAAAAACTCTTCTGTACAATTACCTTATCACTAAAATCCCTTTCTGCTTCATTTAAACGTGTCTGGAACACTGCTTCATAATAGGATCAGTAAATTGGATGATATTTCGGGGCCGTGTTGTAAACGGTCCATACACATAAATTCGCTTTGTTTAAAATTGAAATATTTAAAATACTATTGATATTTCTTTGTAACAGAGGTTAATATGGAACGGCATTCCTCAGTTGAATGTTTAAACACATTGAAAGCTCGATTTTATCTTTATCGAATAATCAAATTTTAAAATATAAAATCTGAAATTATATCACTTAAAGACGTTATAATTTGATCCATAAAATTATCCGGAATTTACGACAAACTCCAATTTTCTGTGCACTCTGAAATAAATAAAAACAATTGCCCTTACAAATATCGCATGAAGTTTCAGTTATATTAACGCCCCGTTTTAAAGCAACACTATGGCTATTTTGTAAAATAAATAAAAACAAAAAAAACATACAGATTTTGTAGAGATGGAATCAAAGTAAATAGATCTTAAACATTTTGGTAATTCAAAAATGTTTTTATTATTCGATTTATTCAAGAACAAAATTATTCTCGTAAAGATATTCAAATGTTATAGCTAAGTCAAATGTTTGAAAGGAAAATTCATATTTAGTTGGATGAAACCTATCCCATTGTTGGCATTATAACATATTAAAAAGCATGGATATGTTTTTCGTACTTAAAAAATATAAATTTAAATCCCAGCAAAAATCGAAAGGGCAACAATTCTGATTTTTTTCCCATTATTTAAGAATTTTTTTTCAAAAAAAAAAGATACTTGTGGCTGTGGTAATGACGCTTACCTTTACAAAAACCCCACCCCCCTTTTATTATGTAATTATTAACAAGTTTTCTTCAAGAACTATAGAGGGTGGGGTAGATAATAAATCGAATTACTAGTTCTTAAATAGTTATTCATTTATGTACATGTAGGTGTTAGCGTGTTATATTCCCAGTAGTATATCGTAGTAAGCTTTTATCAAATTCTTAACCAAAAATTTTGTAGAAATTTTCATTTTTTCAGACATGAATTGGCAGAGAATGGTAATTTTTCTGACTCACGACCAGTGGCTTCTTATAGGATATTAATATAGTTAAGTTGCCTCGTGTTAATAAAGATAGAATTTTATAATCGATTAAAATGAAATTAATTAAAAAAATTAATTAAAATTAAATAAAAAAATTACATGTATATAAAGCAGTTGAAAAGTTCATTTTTTTTTAAATTCTCAATACAGCGTAAAAATAACTTTTCGTTCAATAGTTCGACTTTGGTTCAATTTTGTTTCCAAGTTAAGAAGAAAAAGCATTAAAATTTTAATAAATTGTAAATTAATTAAAAGTTTCAAATTAAAAAAAAAAACTCTGAAAACCTACTACCCCAAAAGAAATCTCAAAGCAAAATTTAGTAGCTGTAGAGCATTGTATATTGAGTTATACATCACGATTTACAGAAAATAAGTCATCCTAAAATATTATGATGTCATTTTGATGCATTAATTGAATTATGTTTTTAATTATTTTATATTAAATTTGTTTTTTATATTCTAAATTACCTGATTTGATTATGTTCTGTTCATTACAATATGGCTAGAAAGAACATCAACACAAAAGTCTATAAAATGAGAATTCTGGCTGGAAAACAGAAGAGTATAGGGTTATTTTTTCAAATGATGGAAGATGGTAATAAAATTATCTATCTGAATTAGTGAAGAATGAATAGATTTAAGTGAATGGACTGCTAGTGATGCAGTCCATCCTGTACTGCTAGTGATAAAATAGTTTGATATAAAAGCAAAATGTTCCGCTCATATAAACATTAACGATATTTGCAAATTAATATTCTTTTATTCTAAATAAGAGAAATTTTTCAATATTAATTTCAATATTAACTCTATAAAATTTAATCCTATTTATTCTACAACAAATATAATAATCATCAATTTTCAATGATATGTTTTCTTCGAAATCTAACTATGCCCTTTCAGCATGGCCTAGTTAAAGAACATTAATCGTAGGGAAGAATTAGCAGATATATTAACCATTAAGAGAATAAAATTACAAACATATTGTTACGGATTATTCCTCCGTCAGTGTTCTTTTCCGATTTGTTGATCGATGAAATAAACAGTCCTTCAGTGACGAATGATGACGAATTTTATAAGACACGGAGAAGACAAATATATATAGCCGAGACGAGATGAGGCAACACACAGCAGCACACTACAACAAACCGTAGCCTACAAATAGTAATCGGTAGCAATAACGATCAGAGCATACAAAGCAGCCAGACAGAATTCAGCAGAAGGGGGGAATTCGCGTCGCTTCACTCCATGGCATCTCCTAACGGCTGCAATTCTCTACTGCCTCCTCGCTTTAGTTGTATCCATTTTCCGACTCACTACTACATAACTGGCTACACCATATACGACACGATACTGCTTCTACAGTAAACGCTAGGACTCTCCATACAGCTCAGTTCAACAAACGCTTGAGCTCCACACAAACCTTGTTCTCTCTTGACCATGCTCTCTCTTGTTGAACTCTTCCGCCGTTGCTTCGTTATCGTCTCGACGACTCGATACACGACTACGATTGACTGCAACATGTGACTGCCGCCTTTTATAGTTCTGAGAGGTGAGCCGAGAGGGCTCTGTACAAATCAGGCGTATCTTGATTCCTATTGGCTCAATTGCTAATATTCTTTTAGTTTCCAGTAATATCTATTTTGTCGCGAAAGTCCCCAAATTTGTCGCCAAGCTCTAAGATCATTGACTCGGCACCCGATCAGCACCCAACAGAGCTGATCATAAAATGGCCTTTCCAGTGATTGAACTAACTGTGCTGGGCAACAACATTACAGGATTGTAAGAATATATATACAGGTGTTTATCAAAATAATGGAAACACCTTAGATTTATAAAGAATCCATTATTAATGTGGTGTAAGACTACCATCGGCATGTAATACATCTTCGCTTAGGAAACGATTCCTACAAGCGTTGAATATTGTTTAGAGGAAATTGTACCATTCTTCCTGAAGCTATTGTGAAAGTTCTGGGAGACATACCGGTGGAGGATATCGATTCCGTATTGATTTCGTATAAAATAGACCATAACGGTTCAATTATATTGAAGTTCGGATGTCCATGCGGGCCAAGGCAATTGTTTAACTACATCCGTGTTCATCAAACCATTATTGGACAAATCTTGCTGCATGGATAGGTGCATTATCTTGCAGGAAAAAAAGTTTGCATCATATGATGCACTTGGTCAGATAAAATTTCTCTATACTTCTTCCCAGTGATCCTTTCATTCAGGTTTATGATTGGTCCAGCAGAAAATCACGACATGGTTTGCTCATATCATGACAGATCCACCTCCATGCTTGACAGTTGGAAGGAGACAATCACGATCATACGCTTGTGCAGATATCTTCCAAATGTGCACCCATACTGTTATAGGACAAATTGAGAAACACGATTCAACAGATGATATTACTTTCTTCCACTTATGAATCGACCAGGTTTTATGAGTGTGATTACTGTATGTGTGTGACATTACTGTAGACGACGTTTACCATTAACAACTGTGACCAGTGGTTTAGGAATTACTGCTCTGCCATAAATGTTCTATTTATGAAGGTGCCTTTTAACTGCAATCACTGGCATTGGAGAATTCAGATGGATATAGAGCTCTGCGGTCACTTTTGCTGCAGTTACGCATTTTTAGACATTACAATCCGCTTCAATACTCGTCGGTCGCTTTCACTGAGCTTCTCTTTCCGCCCACTATTTTGCTTTTCCCAGCTTGTCTTGTCACGCTGTGTGTATGCTGTCATGACTGTAGACACAGTACCTCTAAGAACACCTAAAAGTTGGGATGTTTCGATTGCACTTGCTCTAGCTGTAAGGGCTGTTACAATCTGGACTCTTTGGAGATATGACAGGTCCGACATTTTACGCTTATGAAAAAAATCCAAGAATTACAGAACTTTAGTAAAGCTGACATATATTACCAGAATATATGCATTGCTATTGATTAATAAAACTTGTGGCTGTTATTATATTTTAATACTTACGGGCCGGCGTCCTGGCATAGGGGTAGCGCGTCTTCCCCGTGATCTGGGCGTTCTAGGTTCGAGACCCGGCTCGGGTCTGATTGTTCTTCATCTGTTCGATGTGTGAATGTACCCCTTCCCCCTGTAAAAAGGGGTTGTGTAAGCTAATGTGATGCGTGAGTAGCTAAGACGTAATATTGACCCTAGTTGGCGCTACTAAAACAGCTCCCTTGGCTTAAAATCGCTAATTTAGTCAGATAGCTTGTCCATGGTAAGTGCCATTATAAACAACAATAACAACGCTTACAAAGAGCATTCAAACATGTCACTTTTATTTACAGGTGTTTCCATTATTTTGATAACCCCCTGTATATATTCATAACTTTAATAATAATAAAATAACCAAATGTCACAAAAATTTCACTGTTATTCAAGCATTTGCGTGATACTGCATCCAAAATACCCTCATTTACAAATAATCTGGAGAAAATAGTGAGGGTAAATCTTCTATGGGTCTATAGGAAGTATAATATTAAAATAATTTGATCATCATACTGACTTATACTGACATCATGCTGACTTATGAATATAGCAATATACAAATGATAAAGCAAAATATAAAATAGCTTTATGGGCAAATAAAATTTATTTTGGAATTTTCTCAACTCTAAACAAATTGAAAATTTTTATCAAAAATTCTGTCCAATATCTTCAAATTAGTAATATTAGACTACTTTGATTCATAAAGCATTTTGGTTGCAGGCTATTATTAATAGAAGCCCCCATGATTTTGGTTGCTTTAGTTATTGTTCGTCTGGATTATAGCCTGTAAGAAGATAAAATAGAAAGCCAACGAAAGATTTTAAAGGTGCATTTCAAAATGTCTGGCTTAAAAAAGACAACGCCTTGCGTGTGCATCTCTGTAAGTTATTGAACACTTCAACCGCCACCACCACCCCTTATTGTTAAAACCAGAATCTGGATCCCATCCAAAATAATAATATTGATTTTTGAATAAATGGTGTACACTTTGCAATTGTGCAAAAAAGAATAATTTAAGCTAGTTGATGATTTCAATTTTTAAATAAAAAATCATCCTGTAAATCAGTCAGTAAAAGAGTCAGTGAGAAAATATATACAAGAAAATAAATAAATATATATATATATATATATATATATATATATATATATATATATATATATTTAACACAAACTATTAAAAACTTTAAACCGAAAGATTTGTGGAACATTCAAGGCAAATTGTTGAAAAAAATGGCGTTTTAAGCTTATGCCGACATCAAAGGGAAAAGGAGATTGATAAACTCTGAATCCTTTGGCAATATTACAAAGTTATTATCAACTATTTTGAAATATTTCGATTTATATAGTTTAGTTTTATTTGATTTATGAAAAGATAAAAACCTTCTTTTCAGATTAAATGAAATTCTAAATAATTTTCATTGCAACGGAAAACCATATATTGTGTTTCAATTGCTACAAGCGAAAGACTCAGTTAGATGACAAGAGAAAAACAGAAAAAAGAAACTGAATTCAAAAACAGAGTTTTATTGTGACTGCAAATAACTGAAAAATATTATATTCCATATGGAAGCAACGAAAATTCCATTTTATGCTTTTTTTTTCCTT
This sequence comes from Argiope bruennichi, assembly GCF_947563725.1. Taxonomy (NCBI): domain Eukaryota; kingdom Metazoa; phylum Arthropoda; class Arachnida; order Araneae; family Araneidae; genus Argiope; species Argiope bruennichi. The sequence continues at coordinate 12,957,344 of NC_079155.1, forward strand.
CTTTCAGATGAAAAATCATCCTTCTCTCGATTCTCTTTATGTCAATATATTTCCAGAAATACCTATTTTTATCAAAGCTTAACAAAGACCGAAATGGATGGTGTGGGACAGATTTCGCTGCGAATCAATAAGCTCTTCTCGGTATAAAGTAATGGATAAGAGAGGCACTACTAAAGGAAAATTTTCTTTTTTTATATGCATCTTCCATACTTCTACAGGTAAGAATGAAGAATAAATCTCCGGGATGTCATGTAATAGAAAGCATGACATGCATTAATGGTATCTTCTTAAAAGCTTCAGAATACTTCAGCTGAAAGCACAACTGATGGGAGAACATATTTACAGTTTCCATTTTTAAACTCATCAACACAGTTGTGGTAAGTTTGGCAATACTGTAGGCTTTCTGGTAATTTTAATGCTTCGGTGTCTATTGTACCACCTATTGGTGAGAATTTAAAGACTAAATATGTAAATATTTCAAGAGTCGAATATGAAAATGCTGGGAAAGGAAACGAAATAAACTTTTCACACTAACCATATGAATCTCACAGCTTGTTTTTATTTTTTGAACTGTTTAATGAACTACCTGACACTTTTCACATATATCATGTTTTAAAACATAGCTCATTAAATGCTTTAATGTGAAAAACTGTATTCATTTTTTAGTTAACTTCACATATCTCTTCCCCTTTATATCTCTTGCTTCATTGTTAATGTTGAAATTTATAAGTCTTTCTTAATGTTAAATTTAGCAAGTGAGAAATATATTGCTCACATAATACATTTAGCATATATTCCAACTTCTCATTTTTATCTTTATTTTACAACCAGTGATCTAATTTCTGGTTAACTAAACGAAAAATATTTCAATTTACCTCAATAGTCTTGTTAATTAATTAATATAGTAACAGTTAAATACCATTACTTCCGCAGTAGTAATCTTTTGCCGTCTTTGTTCAATGGCTTAATTTTAGTTTATTTATTTCTTTTAAGGAAATTGAATGATGTACAAGCTGATTTGTTCATTTGGTCCTTATGGTCAATATGCAATACTTTGAGTTCATTAAAAGATAGTATCAACTGATGAAACACGGAGGGTGGGAGAATTAGTGTATTTTTTAAGCTTTTAGAGGAAAAATGAATTTATTCTGAGTTTTCATTAAAGTATGAGATAATATTAATACATAAAAAAAATCTCACTTTATTTCCCTGCTCATAAACATAATAAAATTTTGAGAGTGATAAATGGGGCTTTAATTTCATTACTTTTATTTTCTAAAATTTTTGCTTAGCAATAAAAATGCGTAAAGCAATATCGAAATTATTTTTCCAAATAAATTCAAGCCTTCAGAGTTTATACTTTTTTGTTGTTGTAGTTTATTTTTATATATATTACGGAACAATGTATTTAGCATTGTTGTCTTCGTTCTTTATTTTTGCTCTTGTTGAAATATTACTGAAATGTTATACAATGCAAACATAGCATTTGCGTAAAATATAAATGCATTATTTTTTTTTAAATATTGCACAGGATGAATCAAAAGTTCACTTTTGATTTTAAAATTTTGTTCTTCAAGATTACTTTTTTTAATGATCGAAAGGTTTTGCAAATCAAAATTGCTCAGAAGACCCTCAGTTTGGATATGGTAAATTATAAGTGGCCAAAAAATCCCATTATCTACCCTTCCCACATTCTTTAAATTTTCTGATTCTCGCAGAATTTTAGGGAACTTTTCTGGTGTTATTTATTTCATAGTAACAGGCTGCGCTGCGGTGGTCTGGTGGCTAATCAATCTAGGAATATATCTCGGCTAGGGAACCGGACGGTTTTAAGGTACGAGACTCCACCGAAGAACCGTCGTGTAAAAGGGTCTGGTGCACTTTAAATCATTTAGGACAAAACACCAACCCGCTAGTGTAGTGGGAAATTTTGGAAAGGGTTCCAGCTAAGGTGTTGTACTGGTCATCTGAAAGCGGTTCAAAATTACGAAATCCATCGCAAATTAATTCTTGTGTTGCTTTGAAACGTGACATTAATATAACTAAACTAAACCTAACTAAACTCGATTGGCAGGCCAGAGCTGCAATACAATCCTTAATAACATCTCATGAAAAAGAAATTGAGCAATCATGTCAGAGTGGTTCTGTATTGTATTTTTGATATCCATAATATTAACAAATAATCAATAGTTTTGTTCACTAAATCGTAAATGAAATAAATGTGTTTCAGTTACTGGAATTCGTTTTCACAAATTGAGATAATAGCCAAATACTTAAAAGAAGTTTTAGGAAATTTAGTTTATTAAAAAAAGATCACTTACATATCTCATACATTTTAATGAGTAGGGAAAAAAAGATGAAAGGGGAAAAACATTTAAATGAGTTGAAAGAAATCAACCCACCAGAGCTGACAAAAGAACATGAAATCGCAAAGAAAGTGAATTGAAAAAGAAACAAACAAAAAAAACTTCATTTCAAGAATTCGGCTTCTTTTGAATGACTAAAACAAGATTGTTTTCATTAGACCAAAGAATGATTCTAGCTTGTCAGGATATCAGCTGTCGGATTATGTGCGATGCCAAGTCAGGAAAATGAGATTGTCCAGACTTAATGCAATCTTTTCTCGTAGTCGAGCGATTAAGATCCTCTTTATTTTGAATTCTGGTTTTCAAACACTAGTTTAGCAGTTGTGTGTTACATAATTATCTCTATTATCATTCACATCATATATATGCCTCATAATTACCTCTATTACCATATATATGTCGCATAATTATCACATTATCGTTCACAACATATCTAAATATATTTGCTTATTAATAATGTTCTCCAAATAGTAAAATGCCAAAATTTATGGCAACTTAATGTCTTTTATATACCTATAATAACTATATATTTTTTGTTGTTGTTGTTTCTTAAGGCACTTGCCATGAACAAGCCCGCTGATCGAAGACAGCCGTTTTAAGCCTGAGGGGGAGCGCCTCTTGTTTCCATAGTAGCGCCATCTAGGGCCAACAGAACGACTTAGCTACACACACGTCACAACCCTTTTTACGGGGCGGACTTCATTCACGCATTTCATTCACTCAACCACAGATCGTCATTTAGACCTGAATCAGAGAACGATCACCCCTGATCCAGTACCCACAATGGTATTACTCTCGACATGGAGGACTTTGTGACTACGACAGATTTAACGCGCATCAGTCACCAAGGGAATCTTCGGCCGGGCGGGTTCGAACTCGCAACCTAAGAGACGCGAATCCGACGCTCTACCAACCAGGCTATCCCGGCCTATATAATCTTTTAATGTATATGATGTCTTTTAAACATTTCTCGAAGACATCTTGAAATTCTAAGCAAAAAAATAATACCTTCTTTTCACGGACATACAAATGAGTGGAAGCAGATTTTAGATATTATAAGGGAGATTAATATATAAGATAGAAAAGGAGATTTTAGTTTCAAAAATGACTGAGCAGAATGTTAAAAGGCCGATAAAAAATTGTTAAGAAATACAACTGTTTGTTAAATTCCTGCATTTCTGGTTATGCGTTGCATTCAAGTATAACCATTCATTCATTCGTACTGAAAGAGGAGATTCACCTGTTATCAAAAAATATGAGTATTATGGAAGAAAAAAACTTCGATTATTTATAATTTGAATAAAAGTTAGTAAAAAAGACATCCATAAAGCTCTATATTTTCATCAATCGATAGTTAAATAGCGAGCAGGATGAAGAAATTTCTGCAACAATATCATTAAAGAGTAAGCACAATGAACAAGATTCGTTCTTTCTTCTTTTTCTTCTTCTTCTTTTTTTTATATATATCTTATAAATAATATCTTAAAACTTTAAATAAGTAATCTGAAAACAAAATAATATCTTAAAACTTTAAATTAAGTCTTTTATTTATTGCCATTTCAGAAACTTTACTTTTTAAAGAAAAACGTTTTCCTCTTGCAGAAAACCGATAAATAAAATTTAATTTCAAAATGAAGATAAAATATAAGAATATGTTTACAATTATATAGATGATTTAATTAAATGTTATTGTTTTTCCTTATAATATAAATTAAATATAACAAAAAATCGAGTGCATATTTACGTGTGTATATATATATATATATATATAAAAAACAAATTCTCGTTTAAATTTAAAAATTTCTAATTATTCTAATTTCTATTTAAGCATTCTAATTAAGCATTTTTCTAAGCTTATTTCTAATTAAGCATTTTTGCATTAAATAGATCGTTTGCCTTTAATTTTTTTTAAAAAACAACAAAGTTTATATCTGTACAAAATGTAATTATTCCGTAAAATTTCTTTGCTTTTAATCGTACTTTCTAAAAAGAATAAATTGGAAAATATATCATTATTTCGAATGAAAAATATTTCTAGAAAACTTTCAAAAATATTTTATAAACAAACGCTTCATAGTTTTTACCAATGAAAGTCTCTCACTTTATTTATGCATTCCATTTTTATTTGCATACAAACAATTTAAAAATCCATTTCAAAGAACGGTTATAAGTTTTCTTAAAAATGTACCTTTATTGACATAAACATATTTTCATTCCAAAAATTTTAGATTTATACATTATTAGTTATTCAAAGATTCATTCTGCGAATTGAAAAATTAAAATAAACAACGATAAGTATAAATTCTTGTAAATAGCAAGATAAATAATTGACGATCAAAAGAATTTATCTTCTAAACCATGAATGTTTCTTGCGTCCAATTTTTTTAACTTCGATACAAGAATTTTATGAATTAAAGGTTGAAAATATTTTGTTCAACTTTTTAATTAATGTGCGTTAATTTTCCTTTTGAACGCTTTGTTTAAGAAACTTTACATTGCACAATTCACAAATTAAATAATTGCTGCTTACTTTAATTAGAGATGTGTATTTTTTTTTTCATGTGGGATCTTTAGTGTATGCAGATTTATGTCTTGATAATCCAAATTATATATTTTAGTTTTAAAATCTATTATTTAGGTGTTTTTATTAATATTTTTCATAATTGCAATTCATTATAGTATGTAATTCGTAACAGAATTGATGAAAATGCAAATTTTTGAATATGTTGAAACATTTTATTATAAGTCATATTTTAAAAACATAGGAGGAATAATTTTCTATACATTGGGTAGTTTCAGTTCCTTTCAGTTTATACGTACGGTATGTACTGGTGTTGTTGTGCTTAGGATACATCTAAGTACTTGAATATCTATATAAGTATACAAAATATTATAATTGAATTGAATTCTGTGTGTGTGTGTGTGTGCATTCTTCATTTTAACTATTTGACTAGTTCCTCGATTAGCAATCATTGAGGAAAAATTTGGAACGCTAGAAATTTCGCCTTTATAACGCTAGAAATTTCTAGCGTTCCAAACGCCTTTATAACGCCCTTATTAACGCATGAAAATGTGACACTACAAATTCTTTAGCATTGATAAATAACAGTTTAAAAAACGTACTAAATTCATTGTTATCTGTAAATGATTTACATTCATTCATACTAATAGCCTAATAAATATATATATGAAAAAAACTCAGGTATACAATAGTGAAAAGTCAAATTTCTTATCCGCCGATGGCAAGTTGCTTTTAAAAACTACTATTAGTTTCCTCTTATTCTTCTTTATTTCATACTAGCCGCGTTTGGCGACCAGCCGGTTCGCCAATCTTAATGTTCGTTAAAATTTTAATAATTAAATATTTTATGCAATTCCAACTTTAATAGATTCTTCAGCAAAATATTTTAAAACTTCAAATTTTGATAGTCATATAATTGACTCATAATATTATAAAGGCCTTCAGTCATATCTCTCTAATTTTCTGTTACCCCTCGTAGAATTTATGCTTTAAATTAAAGTGTAAATGATTAATCTGCAATTAATATAATAATATTTTTTTCTGAAACAAAGCATTTTTTTTAATAATATGATTACTGATAATAGAGTCACTGAGCGTTTAAACTTTATGGGCACTAAAGAATATCTTTCTTAATTTATGTAATATCTCAAGAATTTCTCAACAAAATTTTCTCGGATTCATCATGAACAGATCGATTAATGAACAATGTTTCATTTTAAATGCATTAAACACTAAGAAAATAAAATGAATCGTTTAAAATAATCGGTCGAAAACAGGTTTAAAAAAACTACTTAAAAAACGATGTACTTAAAACTATAAGCATATACAAAAAATATATAACTAACATAAATACAATTTAATTACAAAAGCATGCAACTAACCTAAAAATAATTTAAATCATTGAAAACAGGTTAAAAAAAACTACTTAAAAAACGATGTACTTAAAACTATAAGCATATACAAAAAATACATAACTAACATAAATACAATTTACTTACAAAAGCATGCAGCCAACCTAAAAATAATTTAAGTCATCCGTTGAAAGTGGTTGTCATGACAACAATCAGAACAATGCGCTTTCGTGAATTTTCTTCGCCAGTTAGGTAACGCAAATGCGTGAATTTTTCTACGCCAGTTGGGGTAACGCTATGCAGATTAAACATTTTTAATTTCCTTTATTCTGTGTTATTTTAATTCAAAAGTACTTCAGAATGAATCTGAAACATGGATTAACTAACAATGGTTAATTTTAAATGCATAAAACATTAAGAAAATAAACAGAATCGTTTAAAATAATCCGCCGAAAAATGTTAACCCTAGCCTCATTACTGTTGGGAGAAAAAAGAAACTGAAGCCTCACTCATTTGGCGGTGGAGAAAATGGAACATTTTTTTTGGCGGAAAAGTTGGCGGTGGAGAAAATGGAAGATTTTTTTGGTGGGAAAGTTAGTTTTTAATTAATAATTAAAATTATAATTAAAATTTCAAAAAAAGGGACCCCAGGTGCACATTCCCGACCTCTAAGGTATACATGTACCAAATTTGATAGCTGTATGTCAAATGCCTGGCCTGTAGAGCGCCAACACACACAGACACACACACACATTGAGCTTTATTATAAGTATAGATATAAAGCCTAATTTTACATTTCAGTCTGAAATCAAATGTTTTTTCTCGAATACACAAGACAGATATGGAATACAGGACAGACTCCAAATCAATCTTTCTAACGGATTCTAAAGAAGAAATGAAGTAGATGGGTTTAGGTCAGCCTCAGAATTTATTCATCAGCTTTAAAATAATCTAAATCAGCGAAGACTATAGCATTAATTGGTTAATTGAAATGAGTTAACAAAGGATGAGTTATGAAAATTTTGTTAAAAACTTTATAAAATATATTTTTTTAAACAAAATATAATGAATTCAAAAGCAAAATCCATTAAATGTTGCTCTGATGGTAAAATTCTTTTTCGAAATGGGGCTGAAACTCCTAATCTTTTAAAAGAAATATTCATGGTAATTCACTCAAAGCTAAATCTTTTTACATGTATATTCGAAATTAAAACATCGCCTTGGCTTTGCAAAGGGTTTCCAATAGCTTTGATGTCTAGAGAGAAGTTCAATACGTATATGAATAGACATATAATGTTTAATACCTATACGTATGTTTTTACGGTTGTGAATATTCGATGCTATTCTATGATATTTATATATATTGTTGATATAGTGCACTAAATTTATCAGTGATTGTGAATAATCACCAGTTTATTACATTTACCGTAATAAATATATTCATTCTGAATGTTAGAGACTTGATTCCAAACGTTTTGCGCAAGAATCGGCTATTTATTTTGAAATCGTCTATTGATCCATAAGCCTCTCCATTCTGTGTGTCTATAATAATTACAATTATTGAAGGCAGTACAGACCATAATTATGAAGAAAAAAAATTCTTCCTTAAATTATGAAGCTAGTTCGTCAAAATGAAAAACAGAGTAGTCAGAATGGAAACAAAAGAAATATGTTTTGCTGAGAAAAAATTCGATTCTTAGATCCTTCAAAATAAAACTAACTTCTTGTCTTTCGTTTTTTTACTACCCAAAAGACACGGAATTATATTTTGGGAGTATTTCGAAATTTCGGATGATAAAAGTATTTTCGACTGGACAAATCCCTTCTTTTAGATTTGATAGATTTTTTGTAACTCCAAGAATTCTTTTCAGGTAAAAAGACAGAAAAATAAGATATTGCTGAAGGCGTTTATGTGTCCTATCTTCGATCAACATTTTTTTTTCTTTTACTAAAACCCTTTAGTCTGTTCTTTTCGGGAGATATTTCGTATAACGATGCTTTATTCAAAATCCTTTTTTTTTCCCTTAAATCTTTGCGATAAGATATGCAACAAAATTTCACTGTTTTAGTAAATTCTTTTAGTAAATATTTTTTCTCCATGTACGAAATGTTCCATTTGAAAATTTCTCTTTTATTTCTCATAAATTTTATTCTGTTTCTTGTAGTAAATCAAGAACTTTATAAAAACACTATGCATCTTCTAGTATTCCATCATGCTATATCTGCAATTTCAATAATTCAAATACGTTAGCTTTTTAGTAATACTTCATAACTTTTATTTATTAAATCTTTAATGACTTCTTCACTACGATATCGACAACACCATTCAAAGCATTTGCTATAACATTTCAAATGACGCATAAATTTTTAAAAGAACTTCTATGTCAAGATCACAAAAATAAAAATTCGTTTTGAAGTTTATGTTGCAAATCCCAAATGGCAATGATCGTGTATTTTTTTTCCTTAAATGGTTTATTATTGGGTAAAATAAAATCAATTCATACAAAATTTGGCAAAACATCATTTGCATGTTTTAATTTAAAAAAAACATTTTTAACTTTATTTTGAAAAAGTTTCGATAAGCCATCAATATTTTGAAACGAATCTTTGGCCTTATTTTGAAGAGGTCGTTCATTTTTTCTTGTCAAAAACAAGATAAAACTTAAGGGATTTTAAGATATTTTAGGGAAAAAAAATGCTTCAGAAGAAGAAAAGAAAAATATATGCTCTTTAAGAATAAAATGCTTCAATGCATGATGTTTTCACTACAAATTTTTAATCCTTTCACTATGCATAAATTAGAAGAAGTTGTGAAATTTATATAAAGATTCAAAAAATATTCTTAATTTTTAGCGTTTTTTCTCAAATATTACAGAAAAAATCTTGTTTTTTTTAAAATTTATTATCTTATTATCAATATTCTATTGAACAACTTATTAATTATGGTATTAGTGTTCCATTTGATTTTACAAGCTGCATATAAGAAAGCTCTCAATGGTGAAACACAAATTCGGAAAGTTTACAATCCATTGAAAGGTCGTGCCCCACTTTCATAAATACAATTATAAAATGTTATATTGAGAAGAAAAAAAAATGATACTAAATTTTTAGCTATAATAAATAAAGTTCAGCTAAACATACTGTTCATATTTTCCATAAGTATAAACTTAAGGAAAAAAACAGAAAAATATACTTGAGGAAATTTATACAGTTTTCTTTAGATAGTATAAAAATATATAAAAACAAGATAGATTACGTAATGCAAAATGCTTCAGTAAATAAAATAATTGAAAATGCAGTGTATATTGGACTATTATATAATATTCTTCCGTATAATCTGAAATCTTATAATGCAGCGAAAAACTGCTCACGGGAGCCAATAAACAATCTTAAAATAAATTTTTAATTCCCTTATTTTTTTAACTTTTGGTTACGTAAAATATATAAAGATAGGATAATTGTCAAAAAATTTGAAGTTAAGATTTTGACTAATCTTTACGTTCCACACCTCGCAGAATTCAAAAAAAAAATATTTCTGGTAATATGTGTTTGTCTGTTTTTACATACGATAACTTAACAAACTCTCGATAAGAGTAAAACTAAATAAATTTTGAACTAGATGACTAAAATTTTTTATAAGTAGCGAATTTGTAGATTCCTATCCAATTTTGTTCAAAACGCAACGGAAGAAGAGCTGTCTGAGGAGTACAAGTGAACACGATGACTACGAAACGAAAAGCGCTTGAAGGATAAAATTTGGTACACAAATTTAACATCTAAAATAAAAATCCATATGAAACAGTCAACTAAATTCGACAAAGGTTTGACCGTCTGTACTTCCGCATGCATATAAACGTGATAACTGACCCACCCAATGACTTGTATAAATGTAATTTTCACAAAGATTTAGCATCTAAAGAGCCAATTATTAGCAAGTTTTAAACTCAATCGGTCAAAGAATTGACCGTCGTTTTACAGTATCATGCATGTAAAAGGAACAACGCAACGACTTAGTACTTGTTCGGAAAAGCTACAACAGAAACTGGATATTGCTACTAAATTTGCAATTCTGTCTCAAATTTCGGTTTCAAAATGGCCAATAAAAGGTGAATAAATCCATACTCGGTTTTATTCTTCACCGTGAAGCATAAATCGTTCATGCCTGGGACTCTTAAAATAAAAATCTCCTCATTCGTGGCATGTATGACTTTTCTCCATGTAAAAAAATATGTGGGAGTATTACACTTTTATTAGAAAGTATATAAGAAAATGTTCGAAGGACCATTCCATCAGGTTTTAAAATTTATCGCTTAAGAAAGAAAGCATTATTCAAAATTTATAGGAACAATAAAGTTAAAAGTTTCAAAACGTTACATTTCATACGCAATCTGTGGAATTTCTAATAAATATGTTTCATAAATGCGTCGGATCATACAAGTACCTTATACTACGATTTCCTATTTCGAGAAATGTATCGGGACTTTCGCAGGCCACTTTTATGAACATTGCAGGAAACTCCACTCCGTTTATGTTATTTAGTAGTTTTGAAAAATTATTCTATAAGGTGTAATGATATTTAAGAAATTATTGACTTCTACTATTTTAAAGAGAAAGCAAATATTTTGTCATTTATTTAGTTCTATTATTATTGCATGTTTTTTTTAACTTTTAATAAATTTCTAAATGATTTTATTTTGGTTGGATAAGGCCATTTAATATTTACTGAATCTCAAAATTATCGAAGAAAAAAGACCAAGGGTGAAAAAAATAGGTTCATTATACACTACTTTTCCAACCAGGCACGCAAACTCCAAGAAAAAAAATCGAGAATTGTATATTTAGGGTCATGGCGATAAAAGCAACATAATAGCAACTTCTATTCTCGCCGTTGCAGTAATAGAGAGAGGAAGATGGAATTCGAAATGTTGCTAGAATCAAGCCAAATCATCAAAGCATGGAGCCAAAAAGAAGAAAAAGGTTTAATTGCTAACTGAGGGATTAGACGAAGAAAATGAATGAAAATTAAAAAAAATATATTCCGGAACCATAAAATATTTCAAAATTCAGACATTTTTTGAAAATATTTTTATAATATCTATATATATATAATTTCTTTCATTTTGAGTTTGATACAAAATCATTTTAAGTAGTTGAAGCTTCTTGTTTATCAATAAAAATATGATTTATTTTCATATTTCATTAATAAACAATTAGATGCTACTCACAAATAATTACACTTAACAAATATCAATATTACTGCTTGTGAACGGACTTATAGTTTATGCCATACTTATTAGAACGAAAGGATTATTCCTTTCGTTCAAATCTTTCTGGGATATGAATATTTGATTAATATTTTTTTTTCACTCGTCGAGTTTCAGAATTATATACTTCATACAAATGGGAAGAATGAGATGAATATAGTTCCTTTTCAATGCAGTTGTCAACATGAACTCATAAATTAGAATCAAAATTTGTGAAAAAGAATCAGAGCAACGATCATCCGAGTTATTACGCATGCACTAATGATGACTTCTACTTTTGGGAATGGTTAGAATAATATATTTAAATATTTGATTCAATGAATGTATTTTTAATTCAATTTACTCAATTTAAGTATTATAGTATTCCATATGTTTCTTTACTATACGGTCATTATATACTTACGTTTTTGTAATAAAACATATAGCGGAATAAGGCTTCCAAATTAAAGAAAGATATAGTATAAAATTCTTGTAGTAGAGTCCATGAAAGTAATTAGGAACAAGGAATATCCGGAAAAAATTATTATAGCATGTACCGGTTGACTATGGTTAGCTTTAAAGCATGATCCTTCTTTAAGATATTCTAGAAGAAGACGATAAATACCCTCTGGTCTTATTTTTTCAGTGAAATTTTCTAACGTTTCTTTATTGTAGTTGCAACCCTGTTTAGAAAAACTGAAACTAAAACTTTTCTAAGCGTTATTATTCATTCTCTATATCCGTAATCTGTAAATTTATTGCTAAGTTATCATTTCTTTGATCTGTAGAATATAATGGCTATGATTCATAATCAATTTTCATTTTTGGACTTTCTACTGAATTACTCGTCCTATAGTTCCCTGTTATCAATTACTCCCTGCTAATTTTTATCACGAGAAAATCGTGAACAGGGTTATATAGAAAGCAAAACCAATATTTTTCATACCTTTGGAAAATTTATTATATAATAATAAGTGATATTAAGTCTAGAAACATGCTAATGTGGCCTGCCAATAATGTTTGTTATTTTATGCTACTATTAGCTACTATTTTTTTAAAAATAAATATACCTCCAGCTCAATATACATAATATTTTTTAAGTGTAAAAGTTGGTTATTAATACTAAGTAAATATTAGTTGGCGTTTAGAACAGGGAACTATAGGAACAGGGAACTATAGGGAAAAAAATGTGATGTTGAAAGGAGAATCTTAAGGTGATAATTTTGGATTCTTTTCTCTAAGAAACGGATGTTGTGGAAATGAAAATAATATAGTATAATATAGGTAATCCATGGTTGATTTTTCAACAAATATCTGTATTTTGATAGATTATGTTCAAGAAACAAGAATGTATTATTTTTATTCTTTCGACTAATGGTTTGATGGGGATGAGATGAATGCTACATGTTTGAAGGAGACCAACTTTATTAAGTCAAAACATTTTTAGCAATTAGAAATAGTTTTTATCATAAGTTTGATAAACTTTATATAATCAGATCTTGCAGCAGTATAGTTTTTCAGGCATCATAAATGCCATAGAAATTAACTAACTGTTTTTAATTTACTTTAAGCTTAATTCCTTAATCTTATACATTTCCGTTTCGTGTTATATATTATTCAACAACTTGTATGTATATAAGGCTCATTTCCCTTCAAAATTCAGGATAAAATAATTAAAATCACTCGAAATCGAAAGTATTAATTAATTTAGTTTATATGCGATATTCTATGAATTTGTATATTTTTATATATAAATATAGAGTATCGCATATATTTTTATGAAATATATGCGATATATTATATGAATATATATTTTATAAAAGATATTATTTTTTTTTGGTACCTGGGAAATGAATGACAAAATAATTCTGAGTCAATAAGTAGTAGCACAACATCTTTATAAATATATATTTATTTCAAATAAGTTCGATTCTGTGATCGGAAGCTAAAATAAGCGTTCCCAATTACCTCATATTTACTAGGTTAATTGTTGTCGTACAAGAGTAATTATGAACGTTACTCTAATTAAGACTTCGTTATTAATAAACAAATTTGAATAAAAAGGCATCATTTAATGAGTCCTCCAGAACATGATAATATACTCTGATGTAATAATACAATTAATTTTTCTTGTCATAAAACAATTTTAAATCGAAGACAGGAACGGCTTCTGCAAAATTCGTTCTCAGTTGCTCAATTTGATTTTACATAAATGAGCTGTTTAAGATGTTATCTATCTCAGCATCTTAAAAAACATTTTACAGTAAGTTAAGTTTATGACTGATAAGTCAGTTTCATTAAATTTCAGTACATGAAAATGAGATATTAACTGTAGGAAAATCCTTTATTTCCATAGATTGGAATAAAGCACATTTCTTTTGCAGATAGATCGATATTACATTAACAGTGCAATACACGCAACTATCTTTCGCAAATATATCGATAATGCATTGATGCATGAGTTTGAATTGTTTTTATTTGACAAGGAATCCCAAATTAGAATTCTAAAAAAAGGAATACTTTATATTTGTTTTCTTTGTTATTCCCTGGAGAGATGTCAATCAGTTTAATGGTAGTAAAGTATGCTTTTGAAATTTCTTGTACGATGTTTGTTTAAATCTAGCGGAAAACTCTCCAGGGAAACTTGTAAGGATATAGTATGAATGCTGTTTCGAAAAACATGATATTTTATTGTGAGGAAAGTAAATGGTGTTTTCCATTCCTGTCGAATTTGCTTTAAAATTCCTTGAAAGTAATTTGTATTCTTATAGTAAAAACCGATTTTTGAAAATAACTTAACTGACAAAATCAACATTCTTGATGATACTTGCTTAGAGGTAAAAAAAAATCTCACTAACTTGTCAGTAAAAAATTATTAACCAAGAATAATTAGTGCATAAATTATTTTTTCTTCTTCTTCAACGCTTTAGAAACATTTTTTGAGGTTTCATTGTTCTTTTAAATAGGACATGATTTGAAAAATTGAAAAACTTCTAAAATACTGGATTTTCTTTAATATTATCTTAAAGATAGGTTTTGAAGTCTCTATTCATGAAAACTCTATTTTAATAAAAGAGAAAACATGTACATACGTGACAAAAGTGTCTCAGATGGCACGTACATTTCATACTACAAAAATAACTGTGCATTTCATTTAAAAGCTGATTTTTCTGCGATGGCAACTCAACTCAACTTGCTGCACAAGTATGCAGGTTTTCACTGTCCAAGAAGATATACAAATGGTGAAGATGCCCTTTTAATAAATGCATCGCAGATAACGGGACACCTCCCTCTCTCAGGGATCATCTCATCGCCCTTATTTTTCAATGCGTTATCTTCAAAACCAGAGTTTACTAATTACCATCAATCCAGACATTAAGGTAGGACAATAATATGCTTTTTGCGGTTTTGATGTGATGTCATTGTGACTCGAGACTTTTAAGCAATATCGCCATGAAAACGGTGTGACATATTTGAAGTGCATGATGCTGGACAAAGAAATATAATGCTATAATTAAGTAATAGGGCTATAAAGCTTTTCTCACATTTCAACAATTAATATTTGACAACTAACGATTCAGTCAAATTGTTTTGAAAAATAACAAAATATGGAAATATAAACGTAAAAGAAATTTTATAGCTTCAAATTGTGAGCTGATCTCTGTACTTTCTCTCTTCTATCAGAATTGTAAGAGCACTGAAGTATCAGATTTTCAGTTTTAAAAAAAATCTAGATAACTTAATGGACAAAACAAAAACATGCATGTGACTAGATGATTGATAATGGACAAAACTATTTAAACATAATTTTCATTTTTATATAATTTTATGAATTTTATTATTATTTTCTCCTGGCTATTACAATGCTTTTGTGTACTTAAGTGAATAGTTCATTATTTTATATTTTTAATTAGTATTGTTATTATTATTTGTAAACAACATGATCAAATTAAACATATATCACGCCAGCATCATTGTTATTTGGTGTCCTACGGATTAATCTTGCAGGCTCAATCAAGAATTTTTTTTCTTAAATCCTCGCTTCTATTAGGAGGAATTTCGATGGAAATTGAGGTATATACAAGTATAAATAATAATAACAATGTATAATGCTAATGTGGATTCAAAATTAAGGCTAATTCGGTAATTGACTTAACAACAGATCATACATTCGTTTTGTCTACATGCGTGCCTTGGCGGAAAAACTGTGACAAACTATATACTTTACTTACATAAAAAAGTTATAAGCATTTATTTCTAATAAATTTTGAGAAAAAGTACATCGCAAATTACCAATTTTACATTGTCAATAGAGAAGGTTTCGTCTGCCTTTAATACATTTTTTGAGGTCTCAAATCATGATACACGTAACGATTGAGAACAATAAAATCAATGAAAATGAAATTTTTAAAAAGTAATTTGGATATAGAGCTAAAGTGTTTAACAGGGATTTCAATTTTTCCTTCTTTGAAATTCATAAAAATTCATTCGATTTTTTTTAAATTTAGAAATATATTTTCGGTTTACTCTCTTTTTTATTTACACTTAGTAAAATTAAACTATCTTAAATTCTTTCTATTCATTTGAGTCTTTTATTTGACAGTTTTTTTTTATTATTTTTATCTTTTGTATTAAATATTATCTCTCAGATCAATAACAAGCTAATAAGCATAAAAGATAGATGTTCAACTTTAGAGTAATAATATTCGAGATTAAATATAGTACCATGTTTTTGATTGCCAATCAGACAACATAAAATAATAAAATTGTTGCTATGTATTTTTTGAGAACTCAAAATACAATTAGATTAATATATCATTTCTTTTACAAATAATTTTTGAATTGTGATATTTTTCGTTTTGCTCAGTAGTAATGGGGTAGCAGTTTTAATTAAACATTTTTTAATTGTCTTAACTGGTTGCAGCGTTTGGAATTAAAAATAATTATAATATTCTATATTTTATATAGTTTTTCTTTTTCGATAAAAATATGAACGGTAATGTTTTACTACGTAAGCTCTAAATTAGACTATCTTCCATTTTCATATTTTTATCCATTTCTCATTAAAATAAAAAGTAGTCAAATGTATTTTCCACTTATACTTTTTCGAGAAATTATTGCTGAAGCTGCCAAATTCTAAATGAAGCGATAAATTTTCCAATATTTCCTTGTTCGGTTTTTTCCCTCTTATTTTGTTCTCTCAAAATCGTTTGATGTTACTTTTATCGGATTACACATACAATCTATAAAATTGAATTTTCTATCCAAGAATACAACTGAATAAAACGGTAATAGTTTCGAAATTCAAAAGGAAGGTTTTGAAGCCGCCTTACCAAAAGTTCTCTCTCTTTTCTGCTCACAAATTTAACACACTATTTTTTTTTTGTTGTTGTTTATTTGAAATCGCAAAATCAATTTTAAAAATTGAATTTGTCTTTAAAAGGTTGGGAGATCTTCCATACATAGAAAGATAGAATATACTCTTCTTTCTATTGTGAGAAACAATGCACAAAAATATGTGAATCCATTTCTTAACAGGGAAATATTTGCAAACCATTGTATTAAAATAATTCAAATCATTCTTATAGTTTTTTTGCATATTTCTAGCAAAACAAAATAATTCTTTAACATAGAATACAGATTTGGGATATCTCAATTCTTTAATGATATTGTAAAATATATTAAGATGTTACTTTGGGAAAGTAAATGATGTAATTGTTCTTAATACTATTCTTATGATTGCATATTCGAAAGCTAAGAGGCATTACATTGTTGAGAATGAATGATTAAACAATATATTCAACTGGCAGGGTATCCAACTGTCATCGTGGTGAAATAATTAATTTCTAACTCGTAAAAAATAGGCATATACTTCCAAATGAAAAAATGCCTAAATGATTTAAAGAATTATGTTATATTGTTTGATTGCATAAATGCACTTCTGAAAAAATTATGAAGTCTTTATGCAGTCGTTTTGACTTTTTAATAATGTTCAGTGAAATGTTCTTAACATTCTAAAATTTTGAATTAAAAAAAAACATTCTTTTCGGCTAAGTATCATTAAATGAAACTTGAATTTTCTCATTCCAGGTCAACACATTGAGTTAATTGATGAATCGTCCATGAAAAAGCCATTGAAATGGTCTGCAGTAGTCTAAATTATTATAATTTAAAATATACTTTAATAAATATGACAGTCGAACCATGAAGTATAGGAATATTTATCTTAAATATTAGTCGTTATAACTTTTTTTAGTTTATTGACAATTAATATCAAATAACATTCTCGTTATTATAAGTCTATTACTTAAAATTTACTGTCTATTACTTGCAGTTACTGGGCAAGTTTTAAAATGGATTTCCTGCATATTTTGATCTAAAATAAAAATTTAAAAAAAAAATCTTTGGCAGTAGTTCTTTCCATCCTACTCTGTTTATTGAGCCATGCCTTTTAGAATTTATATTAGATATATTAAAATATATTAGATTAATTAAACTTTTTAAGCATTTTGCCTGGAATATAATTCTATTGAAGAAATTTGACATAAATCCCATTACACCTAAAATTCTCATTTACATTTAATTAATAACAGTGAAACTAGAAGGTTAGCCTAATTCTGTTACTATCAGTAATGAATTTTTTGACAATCACAATACTTTCTCAATACTTCGTATAAGAGAAAGCAATATTTATAAATGGAGCCACCAGAAGAATGCCTCGCCTAAATTTCTCATACATTCGCATCATACGATGCATTTCGCTTTAGCAACATTCTATAATGAACAGAAATGTTCAATCAAATTCACTTTTTTCCGATTAACCAAATGAGAAAAATATTTTATTTAATATTATAATTTGATGCAGGACCACATAAGAAATTTCCATCACTTGCAAACTCCATCTTTTTGAAAGGCATCCACATACACATAGATAAACAAACAAGCAGAATAATACCTGTTCAGGGTTTCTATGAATTACTTCACATTTAGATAACGTTACTAATTTAGCGTTTGGCTTCTTTCTTTTAATTAATTATTCTTAAGCTAGAAAGAATAGGGTGAAATCGTTTGGTGCTTCAAAACTTTTTTATCTTTTTTTTTATCGCATATATAATACGCAATATATGATTACTCTTTAACGAGCTTTTGCATACTATATAATTGCAATTTTACGAATATAAAAGCATTGCTCTGAAAGAATCTGAAAATATGTTATAAAAATTAAAATATAATTTTAAAACCAGGCTGCTTTATTTTCATTGGAATTTACCACCGCTCAGTAGTTTCCAGAATATTTCAGTAATAGCGAGATTGTGAATGACTTGATACTACTTATTTATTACTTTTACTCCATAACACAACATCATCGACAACAATCGAATTTAGTCCAAAATGGCATATGAATTTATATATTTAGAGTAAAGATTGTAAAGAGAAATTCCTCCATCCAACTTTAATTTTGATGATTTTGTGTAAATACCCTCATAAACACACAAGGTAGATCAACAAACATCCCATCCTTTAAGAGATTTAATCGGAAATGTGATGCAAATCTATATTTTTTGCAATAAAACTGTATGAAAAATTTATTGTATATAGTTTACAGAGATTTTGATCTATATTATTCAAAATCATAATTCTATAAATGTTTTTTTAAACACTGATAGGTTTAAAAAGGGAATATCCATCAAAATTTGGTATTAATTGTTTAATGTTTACAATCATACACTTCAAGAAGTAGAAAGAAAAAATATTATATCCTTTAGGGGATTTAATCTGATATCACCTCAACCGTTTTTCTAATGCACTCATAATTTACTTTCTATTTAGATCGAACTTATTAACTATTATACTTTCAAATGTTTCCATTTGTCTAAGTGAAGTGGCGTTTTGGCCGGGATAACCTGGTTGGTAGGGCGTTGGACTCGCATCCCTTGGGTTATGAGTCCGAACACCACAGGCCGAAGATTCTCCGTGTGTGGTGGTGGCTGGCGCACATATAAATCTATAGTGGTCACAAAATCATCCATGTCGAGAGTAATACCACTGGGAGTACTGGTTCAGAGGTGATCGTTCTCTGATTCAGGCCTAAATTACGATCTGGGGATGGGTGAATGAAATGCACGAATGAAAGATGTCCGCCCCGTAAAAAGGGTTGTGACGCGTGAGTGTGTGTGTGTGGCATCTTCTTTTGAGCTAGACTTTTGCCCTCGGATGCTCAGGAATCTTTACCTTAAGAAGCTACTGCAAAAACACTTGGCTTAAAATAATCACACGACAACAACAGCAAATGGTTTTTTAATCAGATAGATTTAAAAGTAAACGATTCATCAAAATTTCGCATCTATTGCTTGATGTATACAATAGTACACCTCACGAAGTAGAAAACAAAAATATAATGCCGTTCAATGAATTTTCTATTTATTTTTTCAAATGTTTTTCTGGTGTTTTCACAATTGCCTTTCTTTTTGCAATTAAATTCTCATTTATTATGCTTTCAAATGTTTCATTTCATCTAAACACTTTTATTTAGAAATTCCATTGCAACAGATTTCAAAACTATAAACTGCATTGACATATCTAGTAATTTCAAGATACGTTTCTTTTAAATTAATATCTTATTTCAAAGCATTTTAATATGTTTCATTTTTCAGAAAAAAAATTTTATGTTTCTTCGAATATATTATCTTTAGTTTCCTCTCTTCTTTTCCAAAAGATCAAAAAACATTTTCCAATTAAGCTTTTAAGTACGTTCCAAGAAACGAAATAGGAGCACTTTTTTATCTCTAGAGTGAACTTTTTTTTATATATATATCCAGCAGAAGATGAAAATATAATCAAATTTGAAATATTCCGTAATATTTATTAGACTTTTTTTATTTATTTTATGTAAGAATTTCTAAAATAAGTCAGATTTCATTTCAATCCAATCAACTTCACATTTTCACTTTAGCTTAAGCTTTGTTTATCGTGCTATTTCAAAAGCAATGGCATTAAACAATAATATGTTTTTTATCCCTTTTTCTAAATCTGGATTTTCTTTTATTTTAAAAGTTAGCATGAATTAAGTAGTCTGTATCCAACATTATAAATAATTTCCATTTCGATTTCAAAAAAGCTACAACGATGCAATTCTATAAACTATTGTAGAGAAACCTTTATGTGCTTTACTTTCAACAGAAGGTTTCAACACATTAAATCATAATTTTGCATAGAATCATAATTTTGCATAACCATAATGCAGAGATAAATATTTGTTAGATAAAAAAAGTTTCAAACAAAAAAATGCATTTTTTTTTTTTTTTTTTTTTGCAATTGTTGTTGGCATTTAAACAATGACAAATTATTTAAAAAGCCTCGAAATTATATTATTAAAAATTTTAATACATTATAAGAATAGCAATTGTAAGAAAAACAGTTCAAATATTTATTTCGTCAATTGTGACCACGAGTAATTTCCTTTAAAGAAAGCGAATATTAAATGGATTCTATTTATCCTTATTTATATAAAAATTATAATGTATAAAAGTAGTAAATGCATTATTATGTTAAACATTTGTGTTATATATTATAACATGATCTTACAACATAAATACTAAATATATGATTATATATTATATTTAAATAAGTAAATAAACGTAATAAGTAAATAAATGATTATGTTGTCTTTTTAACATAATCATATATATAATTATGTTATATATTTCTTATTATTTTTTTTTATTTTTATGTTATATATGATATAAAAACCAAAAAGTTTCTACTTGTACTTACAGCCAGATACAAAGCTGATTTTGATTCCAAATTCAAGATTTTGATAATCAATATTATAATGCAAATTACATCAATAATTATCCGAATGCTGTATTAAGGTAGCCGACTACGTTCGAAGCAATATTTTGGAAAAATTGGATTTTTTAAAAACTATTTATGGTTTTTAGATGTATTGTCATTTATAAACACTATATATACAAAAAAATTATTTGGAAATATAATATATTTTGAGAAATAGGAAAATTTGTAGTAAATTTTAATGAAATTTAATCTAAATGGTTAACACTCTACACAAAATTCTAATGCAGGTATCCTATTTTTCTTTGTACACAAGTTATAGAATATAATGATGAATGAAATGAACCAAAATCTAAGAAACATTTTGAGATGCAAAGAAATTATGGGTAAAAATGTACGTATATATACATTTTTTCCATAAATTTACAACTTAATTTTTCTAAAAACACCTATAAATAAAAATGTATTTCACCAACAATAAAACTTTTGGTTCATTTCATTGCCCACAGTATTTAAAACACACGATGAAATTTTTATGTAAATACCTCTATTAGTTTTTGAGATATCATGTTAACGGTGGAAAAATTTTATAAAAATTAAAGTTTAAGAAAATTGAAGTTAAAGAAATATTTTAGCTAAAAAATTGTTTAAAATTATCCTGGGTGATAGATCAGACCTTCCTTTTCCTAGAAAATACTATTTTGGAAAGAGGAAAGCCTGAACTACAAGAAATAATAATAAAAGAAGAATTCACTAATGTGGCCGAAACCAGTGTTTTTAACGTAGTCGGACCCCTGAAATGCATATGACTGTAGAAAGAAATGAGAGATCCTGTTTCTCCAATCCCTCATAAAGGAGATTTCTAAAAGTTTTGCGACTGTAAAAAGAGTATATCTAGTATTCCTCGCTGTAGAAGCCAAAGAGTAATTTGCATTCCTAATTGCTCTAGGCTTCGTTAGGATCCCGGCCAAAAGCAATCTAGAGTGGGAAGCTTTCCCAAGTGTTCTCGTCTGCATGCTAAAAGTCCATTTCTGATCCTTCACGATGTGATTACAGGCGAAAAAGGCACCACAAGTGACGTTTAATACTAAATTTCCTTTCCTTAATTGTACAAGGAGATTAATCTTAGTTGAATTTCAAATATCGTCATTGCCTCTTAGAGGATAGAGTTAACCAGCGTTGAAGTAATTTTTATTTAAGCAAGACAAATAATTCGGTAAAGCTGGAATTCTAATGTTACGGTTATCTGTAATTATTTTCATTATAGTGTAATATTCGGAAAGGTAAAAAAAAAAAAAAAAAAAAAAAAAAACACTTTTGTGACAGCATGAGGCAGGAACTAAGTTAGATTTCTAAACCTATAATGATTTAATGGTTGTATTCAACCATATGTCTTATTTCTCCAGTAGAAAACTCGTCCCTTCATTAGAGTGAAGAAATCTTGTCCCCACAACATTGCTTTACCCATCAGAGAAGATACTGTTTGCTTAATTAAGCCGCAATCGATCATCTACATAATCGTGATGCCTCGTGGTGTTGATCTTTTGAGAGTAAGCAAATTGAGTTAAATATATTTTTAAAATGTATACATAATAAAAGGGAAGAAATTGTGGAGATTTACTATACGTTGCAAAAACGTCATCTCGTGTTTGTATGTAATAAAAATTTAAAGAAATTAAAAAGTAACTTATTAATTATGAGCTTTAAAAATATTGTTAGTAATTATTAGAATGAAAATCTTGAATTATTTTTACTTCATTAATTGGTAATAAATTTGCTCATGCAAAGGCAAAAGGTAGGAGTAAAGCAAATATTCTAATTTATTTTTTGTCATTAAAAATCATTGATATCTAATTATAATTATATTAAACGAAGCGTATTGTATGCTAAATAAAATTCTTTCTCAGTGTTTAATATATGATGTACAAATTTTATTATTTTTTTTTAACTATTTATTAACTCAACGAAAATTTGTGGTTCAAGGAGAACTTCATTCACATCAAATCTGAATTTTAGTTAAATGTCAAAAATCATAATAAAAAAATAGCAGACTAATGATTGGGAATTCCTACTTGACTCTAGTAAAATATTCCGAGGCATTTTCCCATTAAAATTTTGTGTTTATTTAAACTAAAATGGTTTTTTTAAAAAAATTGTAGAATGAGACCTAAAAAAATTGAATAAATTACAAATTTAGTGGAAAAATTCTTGTAAACGAGTTTTCCGATTTGGCAAGTTTGATATCATGTTAGCTTTTGCATGTTATTACGTTTGCTTTTGCATGTTATTACGTTTGCTTTTGCATGTTATTACGTTTGCTTTTGCATGTTACTATAACACTGCATGCTTGCATTTTCAAAAGCAATATTTCATTATTAAAATTGAAGAAAAGAAGTTAAAGCAGTAATTTTTTTTACTTTTTTCTTTTAATATAAACAGATACAGTCTTCAATTTTTCTTTTTATTTCTTTCTTCATTCCTTTCGTTTATATTTTCACTTCATAATAGAAAAATAAGTGTTATAATCTCTCATTAGATATGCATAAAGAAAGATAAATGTATAAATTCAACTCTTACTTAATCCCTCCAAATAATCAAATCTTATAATATTCCTAACTTTAAAATCCCAGCAACAAATTTTAAAATGAATACACATTGTTCTTTGACAAACTAAATTTACAATATGAATTCAATTGCTTGAATTATATTGTTCAATGAAATATTTCAAAAATATATAAAATAATAATTAAATAAAGAAAAAAATTAAAATTAAATAAAGAAAAAATTAATCAAGAAATAAAACTATTAAAATAACCCAAACTATTTTAAAAATTTCTTGGAATAGCATTGCAAACAGAAAAAATTTCAAAATTTGAATTCCTTGCCGAAGATTGATCTTGATAAAGACGTCTGGTCTTAATCATTTTTCCCGATATTACTAATATTCTTTAATTATTTTATACATTATTATCTTCCGGCTTTCTCTTTTAGCAATAGGTTATGAATAATTATTGATTCTATTTTATAAACAAAATAAGTTATATATTTTTTAATTGTAAAACGGTAACAAATATAACCTATTCCGATACAGAAATAAAGAAAGCCTTTTCTTAGCGAAGCAAAAACATGCAATTAAAATTATATTTTATATTTGGAAAATTTTTAGAAGAATTAATTTTTCGACTAGTTTTTTTTTCTGAAACTGCATATTCATTTTTTTTATATTTAAACCTAGTATATGGGAAATGTTATAGAATATCTCATATCTCTTTGAAGAAGAAAAAGTGTAAGTCTATATATTCTCTTTGTCGTAATAGGCTTCCAGGAATAAAATTTTCATCCAAACTTGCGATGACTAAAACTGATCGCATCAGACAGAGCTCAAAGCGAATCGAGAATTCTTCTCGCTTTAAATATCAAAGAAGGACAGAAGCTAGAAGCGCAAAAATCTTTTTTTCAATATAAATCTTCAATATTCCTATAGGTAAGAATCATATTTTATTCAAAAAATGTAAGATTGAATACATCTTTAAAATATTTCTGCTACAATAGAAAACATGCCATTTTCGAAAAGAATTTCTAAAAGTTTTCAAATCTATATGTTTCTGAATATAAGGATAGAAAAACTGGTAGAAACGCACAGCAGAATGGCAAAACGCACTCAAGAAAAATCGTCTGTCAAAATATATTCTTCTGATGAATTTCGATTCAATTCTTCTCAAGACCGACAAACATTCTAAGAAATGCATTTATGTATCTGTCAGTATGTGTGCTTTAGTAACCAGTATCACTTCAACTGAAATATATAATAAGATCCATCAATGAAATTTGTAAAATGTCTTCTTCAAATTGAAAAGAGAAAATAATTAAGAATCACCACCAATGTATGCATAGTGATGCGCAATGATTACCAAAATTGTTTCAGAATTGCCAAAATTTGTGAAGTATGGTCAACTTCCCACAGGTAAATTTTAAAACGCTATTAGGAACCGCTTATTAAAAGGTAAATCGTTCTTGGTTCAACGCCCAAAACGTAATATCATATTATGGACAAAATCTTTCAACAGGACGATTTAAAATTAACACTAACTTCTTTAGATTGTAAGATACTTTTCGCAATGAGTAAAAGTATAATGCGCATCTTTGAATAAATGATTTTCATTATTTCAAAATGATACGAAAATGACTTTTTTATAACTATTTTGGATAATGTTTTCCAAAATTCCTGAAAATAAATGTCCTCCAAAATTCCTGAAATTCCTCCCACAAATTTAAATAATTGATATCGGTTATATTTGAAAAGTTTTAATGCTATAAAAGGAGAGCTTTACATTGCCAGAAAGATAACTATAATCATTTTTAACTCTGCTTTCTTTTTATATAGGAATGTGAAAAATTAAAAGGGCAGTTTTAAATCTTCAATTAAAATATCCGATATTATTTCATTCTTACTTGCGATATTACTGCTTGTTAAAAAATTATTGCTATATTATAATATTGATATATTATATATATTATCAGCTGTTTGATAGGTATGGGTTAAAATAACATTCCTTCTTTTCCATTCAGTTTAAAAGTTTATTTTTAACAAATAAGTAATATCTTCGTAAGCAATATATATATATATATATAGCACAAAATGCAAAAATTTTAACATTGCGAAAACCTGTCAAAAGAATCTAAAAAACAATATGTTGTAAACACGTTTCTGAATCTTTAAGTTAAAAGCATTTTCAACATTTTGTCTGCAAAACGTTCTTTTCTGATTTTTAATAATTAATAACATTTTAATTAAAATCTGATTATATCATTAAAGATGTTTATTTACATATTTTAATTATCTGAAAGGTTAAAAGTGCAATATATTTCTTTTTGTATTTCACATATCGAAATAATTAAAAGCATTTTAATGATTACTTGATTTTTATTAATTTTATTTTAAACGATTTTAATAATTATTATATATTATTATAAGTTCTGGTATGAAATTACAATTTAAGGGGTTTTTGAGGTAATTATTTTATGATTCCCACTGGAAAATTATTACTGCAATTTAAAATATTTTGCATTTAAAATTGTTAATTCATCCATAAAATACATGCAATATTAAAATAATGCATCCAAAATACATTTTACCATAAATAATGCTACTGTTATTAAATATCATTTCGTGCAATATTATTTTTGGAGAATAATTTTTCATTTCAAATTTTCGTGTAATAATTTCAATTTAAGTCATAGAGAAAAATTCTTATCTCAACTTTAATTTGGAATCAATCAATTAGAATCCTGTTAAATGCTACATTAAAATAATAATTTTTCTTACCCCAATAGTTTTGTCCATCCCATTCCATAATTTTTGTTTTAAAGTGCAAAGAATTTTTCAAAAATTCTTATTTCTATTAATCATTTTATTAAATATGAAAAGCAATGCACTACTTAAGAGTTAATTTCCATGATTTAAAAGTAAATTTATTGTTAACAGATATAATTTTCGCGCACTGTAGATTTTTTATTTCAAATTTTCTGAACCAATTAACTTGTATGAAGAATAAAGATTTCTGAAGATTTTAGGGATTATTATGGAATATATTCGATAAAAAGCACTAAATATTTGTACCATTCCATCTTTTTTTAAATGGTACATTGATACAAATATATCATTCTATAAATAAAAATGCTACAAATATATCATTCTATAAATAAAAATGCTACAAATATATCATTTTTTTTAAATAACGCTATTTTAAATTATGGACATTTATATAAATTTGCAAGAGATATATTTTACTTTACAGTTCCCATCTCGATATATAACTCATGAAATTATTATGATGAAATTATTGTGATGAAAATCTCTGATATTTTTAGAATTTTGGCAAATAAATGTCTTTTTTATTATTATTATTATTTTACCTGAACAGTGGTTTTGAAATATTGAAACCGATTGGCATACTAGAATCCAATAAATTTAAATTCCTTTACAAAAAATAATTTGCCTAAAACAACAAAAATGAATACACATATTTTATCTACCTTGAAAAATTATTTATGAATTAAAATTATAAATAAAATAAGTGGAAGAAAATTTTAGTAAAACCTAGCATTTTTTATTTCATAGATTTAATATTAAATTTTGAATGAATATTTTAATGTTGTAGAAAGAATATTTTGGGAATTCCTCTGATCATGTTTTGAAAAAATACTTTTATTAAAAAATCAAATCAAACTTAAATTATTTTAAGGAGTATTATGAGAAAAAATACGAAAATCCTCAAAAAATCGAAATATCTGATGGAATTCACTTTTTTCAAAGCAAACTTTAATTTTTCCATTAGTCATGCACTGCATATGACAAATTGAGCTAAATAAATATAAAAACAACTAAATATATACAAAAATTTAAAGCAATTAAGCTAAATAAAATGATAAAGAAATAAATTCTTATTTATCTCGATTATTATTACTTACAGACAACATTCCCAGTCGCGAGAAATTTACCAATTCATTATTAAATAGTTTTATAAAAAGTTTTTAAAAGATTAAAG
Organism: Argiope bruennichi; assembly: GCF_947563725.1. NCBI lineage: Eukaryota > Metazoa > Arthropoda > Arachnida > Araneae > Araneidae > Argiope > Argiope bruennichi. The sequence continues at coordinate 12,985,166 of NC_079155.1, forward strand.
TATAATTAATTAAAAATAAAAAAATAATAATTAACACAAAAGAATAATACATTATACTCGCTACACTCCTAAATTAAATGATTCAAAAAGAAACAAAGAGCTGTCGCTTTTCGTTCGAATATACTCTTAAAAGAATCTGTAAAAGACATATTAATAAATTAAACAAGCTTAAACAAATATTCTTTTTAATTTTGAAAATATTAGATTCCTTCATATAAGCTTCCATTTAAGATTCTCAGCAGTATATTACAGTAATAACAAAGAATCATATCCCGAGTCAAAACATCAAGAGTTCATTATTAAATGATGATCGGTGATATGTTGGCTCAAAAAAAGAGACATTCTCTATAGCCGTAATTAGTATTCAGTTACAAACCATGATCTAGTAAAGGTTTAATGTGGAGCGTATTGTAAGTGTTTCTGAAGCAACAAAAGAAAAAGAAAGTTAAACGATTTTATTTTTTAAAAAGCAAGTGAAAAAATAACTCGTCTTCCAAACCGAATTCAGTAACATCGTATAGAATGTCTATTTTTTGGCTTAAAGGTATTTTAAAATCGTATAAAATATATTTTCTCTAATTTTAAAGCAAATTCACATCGCATATAATATATCTTCTTAATTTTACACCAAAATTAATACATTAATTCTTTTTGCCAAAATTAATACATTAAATAACATCATTGGAATGTTTCATTGGGAGTCTTCCTTTACTGTAGTTGTTTCTAATTTCTTTAACCCTTCTTTCCATCATAATATTTACTGAACAAACGAAAACCAATTTACAATACACCTGTTTTGAACACTTGTGCTCAAAACAGGTGTATTGTAAATTGGTTGTTGCTGGCAACGTTTTTCACGACTATTGCATATTAAGAAATGTGGCAAAAAAAATGTCACAATCATTATAGCGGGATTGAACTTTTCATTCCACTGTTTGTTGTGGTTGGAAGAAACGTCTTAATTTCTTCAATATTTTTTATAACTGATCTATTTTTTTTTTTTTTTTGCTAATAAAAGCAATAATGAGTGGAGAAATTTAGAAGAGAGGGACACTGAAGATTTTGTATAGAGCTTAACATGTAAATTTCCATGATGATGATGGATATTTCCATCATACTATTTTATAATTATTTTGTATTATATTATTATAATAATTATATTTATTATAATATATTATATTTATAATTATTTTGTATTATCTTGCGTAATATTTGTTTAAACCAACAGGAAAGCTCAAGGGAAATTTGTTAGGATGGAAGTAAGATTTAAGTTTCATAAAAAACATGATTCAAAAACAATATTTCACTGTACAGAAATACATTATTTTCCTATCGAATTTGCTTTAAAATTGACGTAAGGTTATTTTGTGAGAGTTCTTGAATGTTTGTTTTTAATTCGAATCTATTGCTATGTTTGTTTTTATTTTTAGCTGTCAAGTTCGATTCGTAGATTATTATATTTTAGGATTTAAACATTTTCTCTTTTATCTAGAGTATGGATTATATCACCATGATTTATTTCGCAAAAAAAAATCACGCAAAGAAAAGTTAATTCGACAATTTACCATTTAAAATCGATGAAACCTTACAAGAATAATTGCCTCTTAGATGTTTAATTTGACTAATTAAGAATTTTAATTCATCTATTTGCACTGATTTCAGCAATTTTGAATATTACATTTATCGATTTATGAGCAAATAAACGAAGTGTTGCAACTTTTAAAGAATCTATAACACACAATCGCTCAAAAAAGTCTCAGCTACATAATGTTTGATAAAAATACTTTTTAATGAAATTTTACCGTCAAATGTTTTTTCTTCAAAGATTTCAAGGGAAGCGTCTTTAACCATAAATAGAAATAATGTATTTCTCTTTTAAAGATGGATCGATGTAAAATTTATAATGTATCCCGCATTTCTGTCATTAGCTTGAATTGCTTTCATCTAGCTGGAAATACAGACTCAGAATTCCAAAGAAGAGATTGATGCGATCTGTTTTCTTTCTTCTTTCCCTGGGGAGACATCTCGATCAGTTTATTGATACTGGAGATTGCTTTTGAAACTTCTTGCGTAATATTTGTTTAAACCAACAGGAAAGCTCAAGGGAAATTTGTTAGGATGGAAGTAAGATTTAAGTTTCATAAAAAAACATGATTCAAAAACAATATTTCACTGTACAGAAATACATTATTTTCCTATCGAATTTGCTTTAAAATGGACGTAAGGTTATTTTGTGAGAGTTCTTGAATGTTTGTTTTTAATTCGAATCTATTGCTATGTTTGTTTTTATTTTTAGCTGTCAAGTTCGATTCGTAGATTATTATATTTTACATCTAGAATTGGCTCCTAAGGGATATAGAAGCTTTCTTGAAAAAGAAAAACTTCGCTGAAATACAGTCTGGCTCAGAATTAAGAAACCTCAGGATAATTGGAATTTATGTATGCCTTTCTAACTCATCAATATGTTTGTAAGAAACAATCAACTGATATTCCAGAAAGTTCTCGAAATGTTTACCGAATTTTTTAGTTGAAACAACCTGAATTCTTTCCTTCTTCATTTCAAATATTTATTAGAAATTAGGTAATTATTTTTCCTGTAGCTCATTCAATTCAAAATCAAATGCTTCAAAATAATTGGAATACAAGTTCAGAGTGATGAATGTAAGAGACACTATTTATAGTTATTCCTGAATTGGCAAATATTTTTTAGCTCCATTTATATTGAAATAATAAAGGGGCAATTGAATCCACTGGTATTCACGTGATTCATGAAAAGTGTTAAATTTGACTTTGAATCCATCTCTCATTTGTTGTGTATTGATTGCAATGCTCTATCAAAGAAGCAAATAAGAAGGAAGCCATTTCGACTTTAGGCAATTTACTAAAAGTCTTTTTCGCATATATTTAATACACTAAAATATAAACCTATTTGGTTCACAAGATTTTAATTAATTTTGGAGATTTAATTTGATTTTAATCTCTTGTTAATAGATAAAATTGACATGTCATGGCATCAGTGATTTACGCTATCTTTCAATGGTAGTTTATTCCAATATAAATTATGTTTAAAAAAGTTTTAAAAAATTCTATGGAATCTATTAACTCTTAAAAATTTTCTAACATAATTAAAATGGTTACTCTTTTTAATTGGTTATTGTTTCACTGTTAAATTGCTCTAATTCTTAGTCAAAATTTGCATGTTGTTAGTACAATAGGCAGAATATATTTGCAAAAATAATTAAAATTATTAATTTAGAAACATTTAATATGTCAGGTACGGTAATTATTGTAACTGATGTCAAAAGGATGGCAACACTTTATATTTTTTTTAATACGTTTCCAAATAATTGTAATTTCTATCATCTTATTTGTAAAAGATTGAAATATATTTCACAATTTTTTTTAAAGTTTTCGTATTAAGATAAAAGGGAACCAATTTCGCTTATGATTTCTTCTTATATTTTTGCTGAATCTTTTGAAATTTGAATAAATTTTCCATCAATGTTTCTAGATATTATTAAGTTTTAGTTATTTTAAAATATTTTCCTTTGCTTCAATTTGAATTCTGAATTCTACTAGCTAGCTAAGAATGAGATTAAATAAATCTTCAAATATTTAAAAAATTACCCCAGGAAACTTTAGATTTCTTTACCAGAACTTTATTTCCTGTGTAAAAAAATTAATTTCCTATCATTTCGCTTCTTTTTGTTTTATTTGAAAAAATAAAAATAGTTTTTTAAAGCATTTCGTTATAAAGAATCCCCATGTATCTCCAAAGAAAGCTTCAATTCCTTTATTATCTAGAAAAATACATTAGCCCTTGTTTATTTCTGGAAAAAAACAGAGAAGTTTTTGAAAATCAGATATTGCATAAAAATGTTTTTGAAGAATACCAGTCTCAGTTTTGTAAAAAAAAAAAAGTTCTCTTATTTAAATATGTTTTTAAAAATATTTTTAGATATGTTTTATAAGCAATTGAAAATCCAAACAATCATTGAAATGCCAAATAAATAAACAAAACGATTTTTTTTTATTTTATGTTTTCCTTCAATTATATTAAAGAACCTCATAAAAACAGATATCCCTCCTTTTTCACGAATTCAATTGGTCAAATACCTTTAGATAGCATTGAATAAGTTCTTAAATTATGTATACTACGAATTCTGAAAAGTTGAATTAAAGAAATCATAAATAATGATTAACTTCGAAACTAATGAAGCTCTAAAACTCCAGCTGAACTGACAAAGTAAAAGAAGGAATTTAATGATCATGTTATTTTTATTATTGTACATTTATTCCTGTATTTTTATTATTGTTTGATTTTTATTATTGTACAATCATTGTTCTAAGATGAAATATACGTGAAAAGAAACTTCAAAATATTTCATATAATCATTTTAATTATTTACAAATACAAACCAAAATGTATTAAGAGAGGGCATTAATTAATTTAGATTATAATAATAGAATTAGTTTCCGAATTTTTCAAATATCCATTCTTTATAATTTTTGAGGATAATCAAGACAGTTAAATTCAGTCACACATTCAAAATAATTTCTCAATCTCTAAATTCAGTTATCTTTTTTCCCAATTCTGTCAGTGTTTCGAATTTATGAACTCATAAGATGATCAAACAATTTAATTTCCGATTTTTAAAAAAAAAAAATTTAGAAGTTATTTAACGTGCATGATTTATTGATATTATTATGAATGATATCATTTTTCAAACAAACATATATCTATAAAACTTTCAATTGCAAACATGCGCTTAAATTATTTGATGAATGCATTAAAAAGGGAATTAAAAAATATAAAATGCTGTGAAAAGGGAAAATTTTAGAAAATTGCAAGGCAAAAGTATTGCTAAAAGCTAAAAGCATGGAAAAATTGCTTTAAAAAAACTTTTCAGAATGTCGGCTTTTTACAACCTTTTTGAACTATTTAGAAGATTACGAAACATTTTTCCCATTTTCAGCTTTATAAAGCATTGTTCATTCCACGCTTCGAAGCAAAAAAAAAACCAGTCTTCAGATTGTTTTTTTTCCACTTTTCTTACACTTTATTCGCATTTTTTTTTAAATTTCTTTTTATTCCTAATCTATGAGCTTTTTCACCAACATTCGTTTTACTATATTTATATTATTTATGCAATAAAACAACATTTACAGATTACGAATACTGCAAAAATGGCTGCTTTCAATTAATTCAATTAAATACTCTTAGTACCTTTTTTTTTAGTTCCATTTGAATTATTCTTTTAATTACATCTTTGTGATATTTTATGAGCGAGTCCATATATAAAATGCCATTTTAATCTTGGAACTGTCATTAAAATCTATTTCATTCCTCATTCACCATGGGTAAAGAAAACTGTGGCTCAAGGTCACGCGAAACATTTGGTAATTTTATTCCATGTATTCTCAGCTGTTTGGGGTTTGAATTAAAATGGAAAATTTATAAATTAAAATAATTTGCTCGAAATTAAAATCATCCCTCGTAATATTAGAAATTAAAGACTCAAAACTTATTCCGTTTTTTAACTGCAGTTTATCTGGAGATTCAAATGAATCTTAGAAATAAATTAGATTCATATTGTTGCGTTATATCGATTCAATATTGAAAAGACAATGAAATAATAATAAAAGGGAGTGTGTACCATCATTGCCAATTATTTCAAGTAAATGTAATTAAGAGAGTTATTTGGTTAGAATATTTGTTGGCATTTCTTTTGTTGCAAGGAATTGGTAAATTTAATTTATTATCTAAACATGAATTCCATCTTTTATTAATTATTTTGAGGGCAAAAAAATTCCTCAATATTTTCAATACTACATGATCAATAAATTAACAATAATTAAAAAGAAATTTTCTGTACAATTGTTTATGAACACCGATATACTACGCTCTGCTTTAATATAATTGCTAATAAAATTGTTATAATTTCAGATGTTTGCATTACTAAATATTTCTTGGCGTCTCGTTTCACAGGAAAACAAAAGTCTTTACAAAAAAAATTTTTTTAATAATTTTAATTATTTTTTAATTATTTTTAAATATAAATAAAATGAAATAATTCGGACATTTACAGCCATCATTATTAGAAAATTTGAAAAATTCTTTGGCAATCGAAGAAGATAAATATTTTTGGACTGGAGCATAAAAATTACTTTTATTCCTAATGAATGCATAAACAAGAAACACAAGAAAGCAATTAATTCCAGCTAGTTTATATTTTCTGATTTAATTCGAATTTATATTTCATATTACCTTCATAGCAATCACGTTGAATTTAAATTAAAAGAAAATAATTATGTTCCTTTAGAGAAAAATTCTTTAGTTTTTATCATAGATCCTACATTGTTCATGTCCATTTATCAAAAATGTCCAACTGACATACCACATCGAATAATTTTCCGACCCTACTTAATAATTTAATTCAATTTTTAAAATAATTTTTAATAATTGATTTAATAATGTTTTTAATAAAAAAATTCTTTTTTTAATTTTTGAAAATTTAACTATACTTATAATTAATAACTAATTACAACATAGGTCAAAGACCAATAAGTAAGATTTCTATACTAGTGCAACATTTTCCCACTAACAGAACAAAATTAAGAAACTGAAAACTAGCATTCTTCTACTGCTGTCATGGAATGAAAAAAATTGAAGCGCATCTGTGTAACAGAATTAAAAAAAAAAAAAAACTTTTATTGCGTAGTATTCGTCTCACCTCCTCACTCTCGTTTGAATTCTCATTCAAAAGTGAATTGTGTTATTCTTTGCATTCCCCTTTGCATTTTGCCTTTGCAACCAGTTTGGGCAGCGGTGTCCTGGTCGTAAAGTCTCAGCTTCGGAACCGGACAGCTTCAGGCTAGAGACCCGATTTCAGACAAGAATCGTCCTCTAAGCGGGTCTGATGCACGCTAAATCCATAGGTACCAAACGTACTTCCACTGGGGTGGTGTGGAAGTTTGGAGAGGATGTACCAGCTCAAGTGTCGTCCTCGACATCTGACCACGTTTTAAATTACGAAGTCCGTCCTAAAATAGACCTATTGTTGCTTTAAAAAAGGGACGTTAATAAAACTAAGCTTTATATTTTACATTTGCAGCGTTTTAACATTTGAATTCGCCAGTCTTTTTGTACATTATTTAATATATTTGCTTAGGATTTAAAACGTTATTTTCGAATGTCTTCTGATTTTAAAATATCAAACAAGATTAGCAGTAATAAAATAAATAAAAATATTGATATATACTACAAAAGCTTGGTAAATTGATATGTACTGTAACGAAATCAAGTTCACTTGTAGATAATTCTAGATCATGTGACTCCATCGAGATTTCTTGGCTGATAATCTTCATACTACTTCATTGATATAACAGACACGTCTTCTCAATGCGATAATGGGATCATTCACTTGAGCCAAGGACTATCCCCATCCAAGCTCAACATAAATAATCCATAAAAGTTTTATGTTTATGTAAGAGTTGTATTTGATCAGAATTTCCATTTAATTAAAAAAAAAATACCGATTTATCAGTAAATGAAACATTACACAAAGCAGACACTGGTCCTTTGCTGAAATTACCATAATATGGCTTAGAAGAACTAGTAAAAGAAATATCGAAACTTTAATTAAAATATTTTAAACAAGAATTAGTGAAATAATTTCCCCGTATTCATTCTTTTCATCCGTTTAATTTTAATTCAAAACAGAAATACAAAATTTTTACTAGTCGTAATACTTTTGTAAAAACAAATGAATTCAAATCAGCAAATGGAATTTAAACACACGAGCAAGCACTTAAAATTTTTTTAATCAATTCATTCGTTACATTTAACTTATTTTAAGATAATTGGAGCATTACTTTTTTTTTAATTTTATCCTTTTCCTTTGATTAATCGCTGTATCTCAATCACTTTACAATTTCACACTTAAAAATTGCTTTCCTCAATTACTTCCTTAAACGAGAAAAAAATCTTAGATTTTAATTAAGTCAATTTTCTATTCAATCACTTCTAAAACGAATTTTAATTGCTCACTAAATTCCAAAAAGAACGCTTGGAATTTCTGAATGGATAAATTTAATTGTATTTTCCATTGCTGTTGATATTTTTCATCTTGGATAAAAATGTTCTCTTTCAGTTTTATTTGTTTCTTTTTCAAAACCTTATTTTAATTTGTTTTGTTCCCTCTCATGTTAAAAAAATTATTTTGTTGAAATGAAAATGAGCTTAAACTTTAATTCATGAACATGATTTATTTTTGACGGTTTTTTCTGAAATTGATGTTTCTTAGAAAAATAAATGAAATGCGACTTTATATAACCAAATATTAGGTTATTTAATGTTTCTTTGCCATGTATATAGTACGGTAAATTTAATAAAATGGTGATTATGTGCAATTATTTGTGATTATTCATAATCACAAATAAATTTATAATAAGTTCTTAATCATAAGTTCATAAATTTATAATAAGTTCATAATAATAAAAATAATAAGTTCATAATAATAAAAATAATAAGTTCATAATAATAAAAATAATAAGTTCATAACCATTTTTTTTTTTTTAAGTTTTGTAATTTTCGGGCTCACTTTTACTGGAACAACCAGGCAGAGGCCCTTCGTCTGAAAGGATTTTGTTTGAAATTAGGAGAAATTCTACAAATTTGGTCTTATGTCCATGTTCCATGTTTCCTCCATCCAGTTCAAATAATTTTTAGATATCGTTTTTACAAGCAGAAAACCCACAGATTTAATTCAAAAATATATTTGATTCAAAAATGTGAAAAACTGAGGGAGGACTGAAGAGTAGAGATTCGTCAAAATCTGGAGTTCGAAGTTTTTGATTATTGCAATACTTTCTCTATACTTAATCACCAATAAGTTTAGAGGTGATAATCACCAATAAGTTTAAAGGTGATAATCACGAATTCAAATTTCATAATCGCCAATAAGTTTAGAGGTGATTATGAATAATAACCAGTAATTATATATAATCACCAGATTAATCCTATTCATCGTAACATATATTGTCACGAAGGTATAAAGATCTACGCCGCTAGCTTAAAAAACCAATAGATTTATTAGGACGAAGTTACTCCCTACAGCACGAGATTAAGAATTTGCCCTTAATTGATGGGACTCGTTTTTTATACACATATAGAATGATCGAGAAAAATCCGATTTGAATATTTAAGAAAGACCAAGGACTTTCCGGATCATAGAGAAACAGCAGATAACATAGTAAATAAATTAAATAAAATCCAGTCTTTGAGTGAAAACCGTGGCTGGTATTCGAACAACGTACCAACCAACATAACTCAAACATTCTGCCAACTGGACCAGGGCGATTGCTTGTAGCCTTTATTTGTGCGGCAATATATTATCAAATTATTTACCCCGAAAATTGGTAGGACATATGCTATACTACTGGCCCACTGAGATTTCATTACTCTTCACTCATTAAGCTGCCCGTCCTCTAATTTCTGTAGTAGATTGTGTTACCTCCTTTATTAAATTTTAAACACGTTTGTAATGAATAACTGTGTGGTGATTTTTTTACAAGATTAGTTACTTTTTTAAAACCGAATCATTCCGGATCATTAAATGCATTACAGACCAGAGGGAGGGTTATTCTCTCGATTCTCTTACATACTATGAAATATTTCGTTTTTAGCTTCCTCCTGCAAATTCCATAGGGAGTTGTTTCCTCTAAACTATCTGGTATTTTCTTCAATAACAGTCTTACGCCCTTCGCAAACCAGTATAAAATTTTAGGCGTTGCGTTAAAGCCGCGAATGCCTTGAGTGGTATTGGCAAATAATAATTACGAAATTTAGATCTATTATTTTTACTGAATCTGTTGCGTGAATACATATTTTGGACCCTTTATTCTGATTGATTGAAATCATACTTTGACTCGGATCTACAGTTGCATTCACAAGAATGCATATCAAATTTCATTTATTTCATTGCAATTATGAATTATCGTATTGACATGTATGCGACAGTATAGATAGACAGACAGACCCTTCGACAGAATTAGCTCATAGTTTCCTGAGAAACTACAATTTAGATTTTACATCCATGTACTAAGTTTTATCTATCCATTTTTTTTTTTACGTTTTGTAATTTTCGGGCTCACTTTTACTGGAACAACCAGGCAGAGGCCCTTCGTCTGAAAGGATTTTGTTTGAAATTAGGAGAAATTCTACAAATTTGGTCTTATGTACATGTTCCATGTTTCCCCCATCCAGTTCAAATAATTTTTAGATATCGTTTTTACAGGCAGAAAACCCATAGATTTAATTCAAAAATATATTTGATTCAAAAATGTGAAAAACTGAGGGAGGACTGAAGAGTAGAGATTCGTCAAAATCTCGAGTTCGCAGTTTTTGATTATTGCAATACTTTCTCTATACTTCGCATATGAGAAAACAAAAATGAATAATGCATTTCTACCTTTTCTCATCGGTTAGTTGGATTCACATATTAATGCAAATTTACAAATGTGATATTAAAATCTTTCACTAACTTTCACTTATCTGGATCATTGAGGTTATAGTTCAAAAACCAACCAATAGACAAAGAGCAAGAATAGGTTGAAGAATAGGGTCTACGTTTTGAAGCACGACTACAGATTTGGTGTTAAAGCAGTATAATGAATTTCATTCTTTTAATTCGTTGAGTTTTTCAGCACGAGTTCATATGTAATGGGACGAAGAGACAGCAGGATACCACCGCTGATGGTTTTCGTCCAAAATTTGACATAAATTCAGAATGAAGTAAATATTTCATACCAAATTCACCTTCTTTCGTATTCCAGATAACGTATTCACTCCTAATTCTAGATCACGTCATATGTTTCTCTAGAGGAGAATGATTCTAAACTATTTGATGCAGATGAATCAAGAAGTAGAAACGTCTGAAGCGATGTTTTTATACATCTATGAAAAAATACTATTTTTAAATTGTTTTAGAGTGTACATACACACTTGAAATTTCAAAAATCGTTCAAAATATCGAATATTTTTTTTATTGCTTCAAACTGTTATCTGATCCTTTAGCTTTCAAACGATGCCAATATGTTGTCAATATTCGGAATATTTCTCGAGGTATAATTATTTTTTTTTTGAGGTACTTTCACTAAAACCTCTAGTTTAGGTTTTTTTTAAAACTCATTTTATGAAGAATGATATTTTCCCACTATGTTGCTTCATTCAAACAATCATAAGTCAATAAGAAATTAACCAAATACAATTACTTATATATCAAAATAATCTGTATGACACCGTGGGTGTTTTATGCTTCAATCAAAGTTATATTTATAATAGAAATAAATTTTTAATAGCTATTTAAATGGTAAAATTACAGAAAAAATCTCGCTTTTTCTATTCATCGTTGATCAAAAAATTGTTAAAAGCAACTATATATTTTAATAACTTGTTTGAGGCAGACAACATGAAGACTAATATTAGGCATATTTTCCAACTAGAATTGTGTGTCTGTACAAATAAGAATCTAAGATATCATGTTTCGAAAAATAGGCTAATTAGCTCATTAAATATTATTTAATTAATTAATATTTAGTGTAATATGTATTTTCTCAGTGAAATGAGTTTAAACATATATTAATGACCTACTGTAAAAAAACTGGATTTTCAAAGTTAAAATTTTAAAAAATCTTCCAGTGTGTATGTACACCTTAAAAAATTTTAATGGGATATTGCATTTTTCAGAATTTATATGCGTTTTTCTTACAGCATACGAATTATGAAAAATGCAATAACAAATTTTTCCTCTCATAAATTTCTATATTCATACATGAAAAAATAAAGCTTTCAGTTAAGATAGATTTACTTACAAAGATCTAAGAGCTAGATTTAGCTAAAATGGAAGAAATCCAAATATTAAAATAAAGGAATTTGAAGATAAGCTGGCTAAATATTTTCCCAACATAATAAATGGTTCTTCATAGTTTATGTTTGGGGGCTGGTTGGAGATTGTGACATATTCGATTTCAGCATTTACGTAGTTTATAACTGATATCCATGAACTGCAGGAGGAGGTTCATGTATCAAAATTTGAAACATTTCAATGCTAGTACACTCTCTGAATCCACGTATTTTTAGATTCATGGATTTCATGTTCATGGAAATGATAACAATAGATAGAAATAATTCCAAAAACATATTTTTAGAGGTATTGGTGACCTAAAACTCGAAGATACATCAAAATCTCGAAATGGAATCTTTTGACATTAGCAATGTCTTGTCCTAGTATTTCATATATGAGAAAGTATTTTTTAAAAAATGGACACAATACTAAGAAAAAAACTTTAATGTCTTCTTTATTCAATGATGCATACTTTCTTCATCAGAGTAGAAACAGTCTTATTGGAGATAAGGCATTGTCCATAGACAAAAAATACATTGCAAAATATTCTCTTGTGTACATTAAAGCAGAGATGCTCATTTTCTAAAAAGCATGCTTGAAATAAAACATTCGGGAACATTTAGATAACATTGATATAAAACATTCGGGAAAATCAGATACAAATCGGTAGTCTCTACTAAAATATTGGATTTGGATTCGTACGCAGAGGGGTTTAGAATGATTTTAGTGGCGAAGCCAACCCTTAAATCTACTTATATGGACTCGACAAAGGTATTTTTAAAACTGGTGGAGACTTTTCATAAAATGAGCTGTAGAGAAATACATCATAAAAGTAATCTATTGAGTCTTATTCCAAATTTTTATTAGATCCTGTATGATTTTTATTAGGTTGCAAAAATAAATATGCTCTGTCATGATTTCTAATTATATACTTCAAAGCAAAATTGTAATTGCCTATTTAATCATAAGCTATAGTCAATGACAGAACTTTTAATAATGAAATAATCTTACATAAATAATAAGGATTTGGAATTCATTCTTTCTTTTTAAAAAATAGATCCACAAAAATCATAATTCGTTGATTATCTGATTATGCAGATGTATTTGAAGTTGAAATTTGATTAACGGATTCAGATAAAATTATTTATTAAAATCATACATTTAAAATTATTATTTCATAAAATTTTAATTATAAATCGTGATATTTTAAAGGATTTTTTCCCTTAAAACTATCACATATGAGAAATGTAAGAAGGAGTTGAAATCTTCAGCTGTTCTGGATTGTTTTAACAAGCAAGTAGAATAACTGAAAAATTCATCAACTCAGCAACATGCCTTATTTATGAATAACAGTTACGTATTATCAAAAAAGAAAAGCTAAGTGTTGTAAATTGTAATTCAGTGTAATAAATGCATTTGTTAGAACGTCTGATTGTTTTTATTAAACACGGCACCTAAAATTTTTTTCATCTCTATGCTAGAACATCTAGCATAACTAAATGAATAAATAATATTAAACGTATATAATTTTTATTAAAGTATATCCGCGAATTTTTTTAGAATCCTAAAAGTTCTCTAAATTATAAAACCTAATGTCTCATATGCCATATATTAATGCTGCAAACGGATATCATGATCAAGTTCTAACATCTTAGTTTCAAAACACCGGGGAAATACCTGCTGATGAATGATGTAAAAAATATAATTTATTTACCAAAAGAACTAAAAAATATCTTTAATCAAGCAATAGAATGTCTGGAAATTAAAATAAATAAAGAAAATGCCTATATTAATAAATTTAAAATAATATTAGAATAGTACGTACAACATTCAAGATTAATAATACACCTTCATCTGTATCGTGCTCGCCAACTAATCGCAGTACCTCTTTTAACCGATAGCTTCCAAGAGACCTGCAGGTTAGTGCTCAGGTAGTCTGTGTACTCCAAACTACCATTCCTCCTCATTTTAGACTTCTCAACTGAATAAATGCATGTCACTTTTATAGATAACCACAAAAATCATCTAACGGGCAAATGTGGCATCCACCTCTCTTCTACAGCTCAAAAAGGTAAATGACATTTTGCAAGACAACTCTAGGGTTGCAACTGGAATTAAAAAACCTGCACCTTCTGATGGTGAAGAAGTTCTTCTTCCGTATATGTCACTGCTAACAGATTTGGACAAGGAGAGGGAGATTTCACAGCCATCGAAGAAAGGTTTCGCTTCGTCACTTTGATGATTTGAAAGAAAGGAATTGTTTGGTTGTTCTAGACATCAGAATATGATATGAGATGATGATAAGAAAAGGATTGATATTGGATACATTCAACAAATAAGAAGTTTTTAAATGAATTAATCACTGAGAATAAAATTAGTCTGTCTCCCCAAAACTTTCTCGTATACTCTCTAATAATGGTGAATTTGCATTTTAGGCACGTTTTTACCAACCCATTGAAACCAAAATTTGACACAAGAAAGAATTTTAGTCTTAAAAATCACATGTCAAATTTTATATATTTAAACCATTGTGTTTTTGAGATTTCACATTTGCATGCCGACAGGCACTCAACTTTATGTTAAATCAGAATCAAAATTTGATAAGTGTCTTCGACATAGATGTTCAATTTGTGCGCCGTATTTTTATTTCTCTAGCTCTTTTCGTTTTGTAGTTACCGTCTTTACTTCTACATGAACAGCCAGGCAAATGGATTTCCTCTGAATGGATTTTGCTCAAAATGTGATAAAAATCTAAAGATTTGGGGTAAATGCTGTACACCAAATTTCCTCTGTTTAGCTCAAATCATTTTGCTGTTATCTTTGACATAGATATTTTCCAAAAAATATGTTTTTTGAATTCTGAGAATTCTAAAATGAAAATTCGTCAAAATCTTGAATTCAAATTCTTTTGATGATTGCAATACTTTTTCTTTGTTTCATATACGAAATGAAAAATCTAGACGATCTCGGACATTTTTTAAAACTGCTTTACAGAATCGAAATAAAGGATATTACTTTCCTATTTAGAAGAAGCCTGTTCCTTGGTTTTTCTGATCTTTCAGTATGTGTTTAAATAATGAGAAGACTTATATTTCCTTTCTAAAAAGGTTCCATAGTAAAAAGTTAATTACTTCTTTTTTAAATGAATTATATGTCTATAACAAATCAGGATAATTCCAGGACTTTTTTTAATCTAAAATAAGCAATCAAAAATTACAAATGTCTTGGGCATCGCGCAGATTAAATCTACTGACTTTTTCAATAAAATAGCCTTGTGCATTTTTCAGTTTATATATTAAGATTAATTTATTAAGACCACATTGTCAATCAGAATCTGGTTAAAAATTATTCTAAGGGAGTTTCTAATGAGCTTCCGCCCAGTTCTGATAGGTTGCAAAGTGTAAGTATAAAGGTAGGTCGTCGTCGAGAAAGCACAACATTAGTGAAGAATATGTTTTTTATCTTTCGATTTCCACTTGCTTCATTGAAGTACTTGAACTGTGGAAGTTCTAGGTTCACAGGACCGTAATCTAAAGATTTTGTAATTCTCTATGCTAGTTTCTATCAAGTTATTATTAAAATCACAAAAACGAGAACATACTCGCCCATCCTCTATTTCTTAATTTGAATACTTAATTAATTAAACATGTTACAGTTAATTGAATGCATAAGTCAAGTTATGTTCCACTTAGGGAAAACATTTATTCTTATTTGACTTTAAAAGTCAAAAACTGGATGAAGAAATGAGTAAAGATTTTATATAAGGATTTCTGGAATATATATATACACTCATGTCCAAAATTAAGATCACAAACATAAAATCTGTGACAAACATAAAGCTATTTGGCACAGAGGTACACTAGAATGGAAGAATGAACATAGAAACATAACAACATGGAAAAGAATTTAATTGGGAATTAAAAAACAGGATATAGCAAAAAGTGTTACATAATGAATCAGAGATGGAGCATTTATCTGGCGAAAAGTCTGTCTAATATGCAGTGTGACCACCGTGACCACTGCTATACTGGCTTCACAACGAGCTTTTATACTGTTTATGATGGTGTCCATAAATGCTTGAGGCAACAAATGAAAGGAAAATGAAATATACAACATTGATTTGGTCCAAATATTAATTAGAATTGTCGTACAATTTTATTATTGACTACTGAATTTCATTTATTTGGTTGAAATATTTACTAAAATCACACATTGGAAAGATAAACATTCAAAGGAAATTTCTTAAATGCATTTCCAGTCTCCTGGTAATTCAAAATGTGAAAACGTTATCAAAATCTAAGACAAACACCATACTTTCTTTCTGTATAAAGTAAAAATAATATAAAATTACTTTTCAAAAATATTAATTTTTGCATATCTTTCTCTTGCAGAGTTTTCTGCACGCGCACGCGTGTATGTGTTTATGTGTCTGCTCGAATGCTTGGTGGATTAAAATAAATGTTAATAAAATTGAAATGTGAATAAATGATGAAATATGTTTATTTCAAAATATAAAATGAAGTAAGAAATAAGCCCAATATAAATTGATCAAAGACTAATATATTATCGATTGAAATTGAACAAAGAAGAAAAGAATCTTTTAAAAGATGAAAGCGATGAAAATCTTTTTTTGAACGAAAAGGCTTCGTTTTCTATTAAAGAATCTGAATTAAGAACAAATTTATCATTCATTTCAAGAACACCTGTTGTTGAATCACGTCCATCCCTTTTCTATTCTTCAACTAGTTTGATTAAATATATACAAACTGCCCGAAAAATGGCTGGAAAGAACTGATTTTGAATGAAAGTAAACAGACAATTTGCCCGAGGTTAGAATGAAACGTCTTAAGCTCCTTATACATTAGTACAACATGTTGACAAAGAAAAAAATTTTTAAGATGTCAAACAAGGAACGTCTCTTCATACACTTACCTGAAACGCCTCAAGTGACGTTATCGGAATATTTTCAGAAAAATGAAGGGGCAAACCTGTCAAGAAAAGTTTTAAGATAGTCTGGCTTAGGAAATTTTAATAATATATTGATTAAATTTTCCTCTGAAGATTGGAAAAAAGGTAAATTACATTTAAAAAATGAAGAAAGAGCGTCGTAAGATTCAAAATACTAATGTCTCCCTTTTGAAGAAAGGATGCAGAAAAGTTAATAGAAAAAAAAATCTGAAAAAAATAAAATTTAAATAAAGCTATATCCAACAAGCAAATGAAATACATAAATGAAATTAATAAAAATAGTATATACATCAGAAATTACAATAAAGAAAACTTTTTAATTTTTCATTATTCATTTTATGTTGTAAATCCTAGAAGTATTCAAGCAATAATTGAAATATTGATTTTTAACCTTTTATTATTAATTTCAAATCAAAAAATCACAACTTCAATATGAATATAACTAAAGCTTCCAATTCTAATATATTTTGAAATTTTAACTTTTTAATATCAAAATACTTCGGTAATAATATATAAATTTACTTAATTTTATGGTTTGCTTTTTTTGACCTCAATAGATTACATGATTTCTTTAGTTTTTATAATTAATTTTTATGAATAATTTTATCGCTTATTCTCTTCTTGTTTCTTCCCCCTCTAAGCAAATGCCTTAAAAAATAAACTCAATTTGTAACGTTTTACACTATGTCTTTGTATTTTGATGACAGACTTACTACAATATTATGAATTTTCAATATTGTTTCCCGGTATAGTAAGTCTCTTAGTAAGGAAGATAGTTTTACAGATATAATAATGGCTGATGAATGGCTGACAAGATCTTCAACCATGGCGATAAATTTGTGGAACACCTGGCGAATTGGAAGTGATTTTTTATGTCAAAAAAAGAAGGATCTCGAATATTCCAGAATTTTCCTTACAGCTCCATTAGACTCGATTTCAAATGTTTGATTTAGAAGCTTCTTGTCATGCGAACTATAGGCCAAAAAAACAGGAAGTCATTAAGTAGTGAATAGTTGGAAGATGATTCGAAAGACGTGAGTAGCTGAGCGAATTCTCCCCAGCAAGTTTTCACAGAATGCTTTGTGCCATTAAATTATTTATTGGTTGCTTGTGTGTTGCTACTTACAAAAAAGAGCTGTTCTTGCAGTAAGCATCATATCAGCGATGAATTATTACCTTTATATCAGGTCTTCGTTTAAAAAACAATGTTATAAAGATATTATAATAACCACATTTGAAATAAGGAGTTATTTTCCATCTTTAAAGTAATATCATCAAGCATAAGTTACGATTGTACTTTGAAAAATTCAAACAATAATTCTACTAATTTTATTCCATAGTAACTACCAATGACTATTCTACAAATTTTATTCCCTTCAAAGTTCTCTTCTGCAAATATATATATATATATATATATATATATATATAATGGATTATATATACAAAAGTATTAGAATCAAGTTAATAGGAAAAACAAATATCAAATAAAAATTAAACCAAAAAAATTATTAAAAAAATATTAAAAAAAGAATCCAGCCTGAAGACTTTTTCAAGGGTCACCCTCAGGCAGGGATTCAAATAAAGGGATTTTTTCTGTGAGGACATACAGACATAAGTCTAATAATGATTCCTCGTGACCCGAAAATCCCCTGAAATTATGCTCAAGAGACATACCATTTTAACAGAAAGGAAATACAAAATAACAAATTAGAAAAAAATAACCACAAAGTAAAAATACAATAAAAACAATAACAATAAAAACAAAAATAGCATTAAAATTAAAATTAAAATTAAAAACGAAAAGGCCGAAATTATTTGCTTAAAACGACAGAAATTATTTGCTGATTTATCTATTACTGTAATAACAAATTTTTCTTTTAAATTTTTTATTTCATTTTTTAATGTTTTACTAAAATAAATCCCACGTTCTTTTAATTTAAAACAAAAATTTGTTATTACAGTAATAGATAAATCAGCAAATAATTTCTGTTTAATTTGTAAATATTATTATAAAGAACTTTTAATTAATGAATATAACTCTAATGCAACTTATATGTTAAAGAACACCGGGAAAAAGGAATTAGATAAAAGAATGCTAGCTTTCGCAAAAAAAACCAAAACTAAGACTTGCTCTCTTAACTATCCTTATTTATTCCCAACAGTTAAATTTCATAAAAATCCATTAAAATTCAGATTCGTAACCTGTAGCACTGGTAGTTATAATTACTATACGGGTAAACATTTCTTTAAATACTTAAAAATTATCCTGGACAAAATAAAAAATGAAGACAACTTTATTATTTCTAGTAACAAAGAAGTATTGGATTTTCTTAAAGATAACAACATTAATAAACTTAATACTTTTGATTTCGAAAATTTATACACTAATCTACCTCATGAAAAATTAATAAAGGTCTGCACTTTTATATATGACGAATATTTAAATGAAAATATCATTCGTAAAAATAACTGGCTTGAGTTATGTAATTTTAATATTACTGAAAATTACGTGTTTAATGGTATTAATTTTTATAAACAAGTCAAGGGCATTCCAATGGGGACAGCTTTCTCAAGTGCTTTAGCTAATATTTTCCTGCATTACTATGAGAAAAAAATAATTAAATATAATTTAATAAACGGGTGGAGATATATTGATGACCTACTTTTGATTAACTTCGACAATACTAATATTATTACTAATTGCTATCCAAAAGATTTAATTCTAAAAGATACAAATATAAATCAACTT
This sequence comes from Argiope bruennichi, assembly GCF_947563725.1. NCBI lineage: Eukaryota > Metazoa > Arthropoda > Arachnida > Araneae > Araneidae > Argiope > Argiope bruennichi. The sequence continues at coordinate 13,004,789 of NC_079155.1, forward strand.
GAGGCTACCTTTCTGGATTTAAAAATCGAAATTGCTAATGATAAAACAATAGTTGGTATATACGATAAAAGGGATGATTTCAACTTTAAAATAACAAAACTATGTAACTACCATTCCAATCTAAACTCTAAAATTTTCAAAAATCTAATTTTCTCACAAGTTAACAGGATCAAAAGGGTTTGCAATAATAAAAATTCTTATATTGAAGCATCAAATATCCTCCTTAAAAATTTAATTAAAAATGATTTTCCTAGAAATTACTGTAATGTCAATTTTTTAATTAAACAAGGTATGGTTTGGGATTAATCCTTTGGCTTAAATAAAAATAGAACTTTACTTGCATATTGGATCACTCAATAGATGGCGCTGGGTGCCTACCTCTGTTTACATAATTTACCGTTAACTTTTTTAAAAACAGGAAATCACAATCGATTGTTTAATGTTTCCTTGACTGTTGGTATGTTCTGGCCTTTTCGTTTTTAATTTTAATTTTAATTTTAATGCTGTTTTTGTTTTTATTGTTATTGTTTTTATTGTATTTTTACTTTGTGGTTATTTTTTTCTAATTTGTTATTTTGTATTTCCTTTCTGTTAAAATGGTATGTCTCTTGAGCATAATTTCAGGGGATTTTCGGGTCACGAGGAATCATCATTAGACTTATGTCTGTATGTCCTCACAGAAAAAATCCCTTTATTTGAATCCCTGCCTGAGGGTGACCCTTGAAAAAGTCTTCAGGCCGGATTCTTTTTTAAATATTTTTTTAATAATTTTTTTGGTTTAATTTTTATTTGATTTTTGTTTTTCCTATTAACTTGATTCTAATACTTTTGTATCTATTCATCTGTGTTTTAGAAGTAGCTGCAATTGCGCTCTCTAAATACTATGAAGTTCCTTTTTGGTTTTAGTTTAAATAGGTAATAAATTTTAGTTGCGATTTCGAAACTGTTTTGTTTTGTTTTCATTTTAGTTTCGTTTTCAAACTTTTTCTGACTTTAGATTGGTTACATGGATTTTATATATATATATATATATATATATATATATATATATATATATATATATATATATATATATATATATATATATATATATATATATATATATATATATATATATATATATATATATATATATATATTTATATATATATATATATATATATATATATATATATATATATATATATATATATATATATATATATATATATATATATATATAATCCATTCACGCTATTATATGAAAGAGTAATATATGAAAGCAAGTAAACAGAAAATTACCATTTGCAAACAACACATTTAAAAATGAATTGGCTTTATTTAAAATTTACAAACCAGGCGGTTTCCGTTTATTCTTACAGCCATTTGATAGGAATCTGTACCCTAATTCATAATTAATATAATCCATTGTTTGATGCTTGATTACGGCTTATGTGACAAGAAGAATAATTGCGAAATGTAAAACCTTCGTATGCCCAAACTTTCATAGAAGATTTGGAATACCTTTCGGACTACAAAAAGAACACTTTGAGAAGACATTCCTAGCCGTATTTGGGGAAGAGTGATTTGCATGCATAATTGCTATGCTTCGTTATGTTCCTGGCAGAAGCTTTCTAAAGTGGAAAAGTTTCCCGAGTGTTGTTGCCTGGATGCTCGAAGTCCGCCTCTAATATTCTATAATGTGATTAGAGGCGAATAAGACAAGGAATAGCAATGCTTAGGGGTAAAGTTTCTTCTCAGAAATTCAAACGCAGGCTTGTCTCTTGTAAAGGAGAAGATAGATAGAGTTATGTCATTGTTGTTGTTTAATTAAATTATTCGAGAACACTCTAATTCAAGCAAAGAGTTATTATTCCCATTATAATATAATCAGAAGTCCTGAAAGGTGAATTAAAGTTTTTAAAATAAGCCATTCTGCAGTTGAATACATTTTAACATAAAATATGTTTAATAAATGAAGCAAATATTGGTCATAAAAATGCATAATTCGTTGTTCAAAAATCCTCACTTGATAGCATACCATAAAAAACAAAATTAAGTTAGATACGTTGCCAGAATGGAAGTCTAGAGGCACTTCATCCGAAGCGTTGGTATTACAAATCAAAATCAAAATCTCCATGGTAATCTTGTATAATTTGGTGCAGTTTCGAAATGAAAATTATTTTAATTCATTAAAAAGGATTATTAGGATTATTATTCATTCGTTTTAATTGGAATGAAATTATTTCTAATTAAAAAACTATTTTGGGATTAAAGCATGGTATTCATGATAATGAAAAAATATGAAAGATTCTCTTTCTATATAAGAAAATTCTTTATAGCTAAACTTTGCAATTATTTTAACTCCTCAAAATATATCACTTAAATAAACTAATTTTATTCAATTTTGAGACCTGCATTTTTGGTCTTAACCCCTTAACTGTTTTATTTTCTTTATTGTCTAATAAAATGACTCCTTCTATTTTGGTAATATTTTCTTATTTATATTCAAATGGAAATCCATTGAATGCTTGACTTATCCATGTATTCAAAGCAATTTTAATATTGAATTATAATCGTTATGAATGGTTTATTTTTTGCTTACAATTATCAAAATTCGATAAATCGATGCACTTATGACAGTCGGGCAAAACAGTTAAGCCGTTAATATGAATTACATCATATTAAAAAATATAATTCTAACACAACTTTTCCTTTGTTTAAAAAACTTTTCAGATAATTTTTTCAGATTTTTTTCATTTAGCATTTAATGTCTCCTCTTATTATCATAATTTCATTTTTCTTTTATCTGTTCTTAATTTCTTCTATGCAAAAATCGTCTTCAGGGGTTTCTGGACATTGATTAAATGCACTTCTTTCTGGAGTCTGAAATTAACCATATATAATACATATAAAATATCTTATAAGCAAATATATTTTCCATTATGCTTGGCCCGCAATAGTTTTTCTGTTGTTGGCTTTAAATGAATTACTTCATATCATCTTCCATCTTAACCAAAAGTTTGAGCAGCTTTTCAATAAATGATAAATTTATTACTCTTTCTTTTTAGTATTTTCTGTTCATTTCTTTTATGTTATTTTTTCATATATTTCTTTTACTTTTGTATATTACAGAATTTTTTTTACTGTCTAAGCACGATATATAGTTTATGGGATATCAAATTTTATGATATAGTTAAGTGTCCTCTCTAATATGTCTTAATAATTTGTTTCTAAAGTGTAATAAATAGGATATAATGATATGAAAAATGTTCTTAAGATGTAAAAGATTGTAATTTATGCTGTTTAATTCCATCAATATACTTTTTAAAAAAAATTAATGATGCATTGATTCCACATTGCATTTTTGTATTTTTATATAATCCCTCGAATCTTTAAGTCATATCTAGTAAAATATTTTGGTGCACTAACATTTTAGTCATGAAAACTCCATAGTGTTGCAACCTATGCACGTAACGTCAAAATATGGTGTCTTTTTAATTGTACAGCAGTTACACACACCACGTCAGTACCCCGACATTAATGCCATTGAATATTCGTGGGCCACACTCGAAAAAGTGGTTCAAAAACACATAAGTATAAACAAAACCCATTTAAAACAAGTGATGCAGGAAGAATGGGGTAAAATATCTTTAAATACTACCAAAAATTGGTCGAATCGGTACCATGACGTTTAGAGGCCATTATAAAAACCAAAAGACATGCAACTAAATACTGACACGTTCTTTCTATCCGAGATATTACAAGAATTTCATTGGTGTATTCTCAATTTTTTTTAGGCAAAATTCTGCGTATGTTTAGTTAAAAGGCTTCTGAAACTATTCAATTTAGATGTTTTTGGTTGATTTTTCTTTGTTTTTACTCTAAATTAAATCATTTGTTATGTGTAAAAATAAAAACTTGTTTGCACTTCCCAGTAATGTGCTATTTATATTGAAAGTCGGATTTATCAATTAAAAGAAAGGTGTACTCTCAATTTTTTGAGCCACTGTATATGAATTTGAAATTTTCTACCGCTTTAAATCTGCTATCGATATAAGTTACCACGTGAGATACATTATTATTTTAAGTCAGTGTTTGTCTTAATTAATGTAAGTCTTTAACCAGTTAAAACCCTATTTGAAACAATTATGGGTCCATTAAATTGCGCATACGTCAATATTTAGAAAAAAACAATGTTTTTTTCCCCACCTAAAAATCGGTCAAGTTTTCCCTGAGGCTAGGAATTTTCTTTCGAGAAAATCCGGTTTAAACTAGTTTGGAAGAATCACGTGACAATTGCCTCGCGCAATTGCTAAATTTTTAGAAATTAGTAATTAAAAATATTACTACATTTATATAATATGTGGTCTGCCCAAAAAGAAATCGAAATTTTAAAATAGAGCTCCAACACATCTGCATACAATCCGCGTTGTACTGACGTAAAGTAAAGTCAAGCTAAATCTTGCTTCTGCACTTTATATATATATATATATATATATATATATATATATATATATATATATATAACATTTTAAAAGAGTAATAAAGGATAGAGAAGAATTGTTGCCTGAAATTCTTTTTTTTACCAATTTTATGCAAAATTTATCCTCTCTCATTTAATTTGTGAATTTGAAACATTGCGGAAAATTTATGATAATAACTTTTTTAGCCGGTATTAGTGCTATGAATGGTACTGAAGGTTCAAATTTAGTAAATTAAAATTTCAAAGACGATCCGAAAAATTGGAAGATTATCACATCCTGAAAGCTTGTTCTTTAATTTGTTTCAGATGATTATTTTATAGTACTGTTGATCATGTAAGTATCAGTAATGTTTAATATGGACTGATGAATGCAGAATTCATTGCATTTTAGCAAACATTGTATTGTTCAGCATTCAATATTTAATTATTTATTAATATATTTATTTGTTTGCAAAATTCAAAACACTTTCTGTGAAAACATATATTAAAAATGAAAAAAAATAAGATTTATTTTTTTACTAAACATTAAGTTCTACTTTTTAAAATTAATATTTGTTTTGATCCATCTTTGAACAATTTAATAAATCCTGAAAAGCATAATTCATTTAATTAAAATGAAATGGAAAGTACAGATTGTTTAATGAATACCAGCTGCCTTTGGAGACTAGTTGGCTCGAAGGGATTAATGCAAAAAAAATCAATTAAATATTTTATCAATTTTTTCGTCTCATAAAGTTACATCAGCAAAATGATTTTAAAATTCAAATTTTGATAATCAAATAATTATTTATATTATAAAAATCATACGCCTCTATTTTCATTTTACTATGTATCTCTCTGATTTTCTGTACGCTCCCATAAAATTGGAATTTTAAATTAAAGCGAAAGAGATCAAATTTTAATTTGCACAAAATCTTTTTGCTCAAACCAAACATACTTAAAAAGAAAACGTTTTTTTTTTAATATGATAAAAAATATGATGATCAAATAAGTGTCGTCGATTTTGGATCTAAAATTTAAAAAAAAAAATAGTAATGCTGTTTGTTTGTAGGGCAAGAAATCGAAAAGACAGCTTTATTATAAGCAAGCATATGTCATATTCAAAATTCGGATAAAGAAATATTTATTTCATATCCATTTTCAATGACGAAGATGTATCTGTCCATATATTTTCATTACCAGAGTAGTTTTAAGACTAGAACTATATATTTGAATCTAAATTTTCTTTAACTAAAATGGATGACAAGAGATAAAATTCAAATCAATAATCTCTCCTCGTATAAAAGCAAGTGAAGAATAAAAACACTCTCATAAGTAATAAAAGAATTTTCGATATAAATCTTCTATATTTTTTCATGTAAGAATCCTGTTTTATTCACGGATTGAGGAATTGAATAACATTTTAAGTCTTTCTCTTAAAATGGAAAATAATCTACAAATTGAACAGAGTCTCTTAACACTTTGGAACACAGCAAAACAAAATCGGAAAATGGAAGAAAATTTGTCGAATTGGAGAAGGATGCGAATGAACATATGCTGTAAAAGATTTATGCTTTTTCAGAGAGAATCGCAGAAAAATTCTGTTAAAATCTTCAGCATTTAAAGGAAAAATAGGAGGTATGAGTCTGTAATCCGGAACATAGCAGTGTTTTAGACTAAACATCGATATCGATAAAGCTTTAAGCTTGATTCTTTCATCTTTATCCGATTTTGAAAATCCTCTCTTATTTACGCGTCTACACAAAAAGTATTTAATATCGTTGCTACACGCATGCGTGTAAATGCAATAATTAAAAAAAAATATTTCTCTTTAAAATATGCTCAAAAATATTTTTAAAATTTATTAAAATAAGTGAGAAATTGTGTAGAAATATGATTGATATTTCTAAAGGCTTTTCTTAATTTAATGTTCTGTAAAACTAGCTTTCGGGCTATTAAATGATCGATGTAATTGGGAGAAAATATTAGAATTTAAAAGTGTTTTTGTTAAAAATCTAAATAAAATTTTTAATATGTTTTCTTATCGCGATCTAATGAAGGAATAGGGCTTTAAATTACCAAGAAATAATTGCATACCAATTCTTGATCCAGTTATACATTTTTTTTCTGAAAATTTTTATTTTTTTCATCATATGTGTCGCATCAATAAATTTACAGATATGTTAGCCTATAAACCACATCATGTTAATAAAACCACAATTCATCATATAAACGTCAATAATTCAATGCAATCGTATTTTGATGTTGTTTATATGCTGTAATCAGAAGTGGAAAAATCCAACGAATAGATGTTTGTGCTGTAAATAATTTTTACTTTCTTCTATACAGAGTATACAAAGATAAAGGATTGCAATCGTTAAAAAATTCGAATTAGAGATTTTGACGTATAACTAAGTTTCAGACTTTCCTAAGTCCAAAAGATTTGTTTTTGGAATTACATTGATCCATTTTAAATTTAGAATCCAACAAGGAGTTGACTGTTTGTCTCTCTGTATTTTTGCATTCTTTTATATAAGCGGTGATTATAAAACTTAATGATTTAAATATAGGATATTTAATATGTGATTACAATTGAATTATGTACCAATTTTGGTTTCATTAAATCAGGAAAAGGCATCAAAATGTTTATTCAATTTTCTAGCACTCGCGTATTAACCGCATCATAACAATTAAATGCCAAAAAAAAGTCGTCAAGGACTGCAGCTAACAGACTTTTGTTACTATTGATCGCCAATAGCATGCAATTAATAATGCAGAAGTGTCGGTTTTTATTACTAAGTTACAAAACATAAAACTTTCATGTGTGAAAAAAATCTGAGCACTCGTAGCATTTACGGCATTGTCAATATCCATATATTTCATACTGGAGTATAACGCCTTTATAAAAGGATATGATAAACAGTCGGAAAGACCACTTCCTCTGGGGTTTTTTTAAAGAGAAATACTGCATTCAGAATAGACATTGTTTTGTTATTATTTTGCATATGGTTATTCTATTTTCGATTATGATTCGAAATGATATTAAAAGAATGTTATTTGTCTTAAAAACAAACAGAAAGTTTAAATTCGAATAAAGTTTAAATTGCAAAAAAAATTATTTGCAATGAATATTTATTGAGCTAGATGAAAAAAATTCTTGAAGATATGTATTTAGCGACAAAACTACTTTTTGTAAATTCAAGAAATCAACTAAAATTGTCATTTGCATACCACTCTTCGAAAATGCAAAAAATAACTGATTACATTTTATATGTAAAAATTGAAATTCTCATTCAAATTAATATTCAAATATTGAAAGAGGCAATCAACTAAAAAGAAATTTTCAATTAATATATCATGAAAGAGAAAAAAAAATCTTCATTTGGTATTCGATTAACATGCATTTGTACAAGTTTTCATCTCTTTTCTTTATATATATATTCTCGCTTCTTTATATATATATATAATTCTCTGAAAATTACAATAATGCTTATTCCTTCAATAAATATTCAAAACAAATACAAATACCTTTGCGATATTTCTCTTATTTCGAATAAACGATCTAAAAGAGGAAAGATAGAAAATTAAGAGAAAGTTTAATTCAAATGATTTGGTAATGATTTGATGTCTTTCAAATTTTTAATTTTTATTCATTAAGTTTATTCTTATTTATTTTCAAATGGTTTGGAAATTTTTTCTTCAGATACCATTTTTTTTATTAAAATATGCTTTTTTTTCCTATAAATGCATTTTTATTTCGAATTCACATTTGCATATTGAGAATTAAAAAGGCATTACGTACTATATAAAACTGAAATAATCTTTTTTTTTAAATATTTTTACAGACAATTTATGATCAAAGAAATCTTTCTTTTTAAATTTAAGATGTTTCTTATTTCTCACTTTGTATATTCCAATCAATGCAATCCTTAAATAAAATGTGTCATAAAACGTTTATGATTTTAAAGCATTTTCCATCACATGTTTTATATGCTAAAGTTCGTTTTCTATTTTCCCCCCATTACATTCCTTTATTTTCTATTAAGTATTTTTCATAACATACTTCGGATTAATTTATCTTTAAAAAGTTATTTTAAATCAACATGTTTGATATATATTTGAAATGTCTGAAAAAGTAATGGATTGATATCTATTTTTTTACATATGCATTTGTAAATAGTTTGATTACGAATTATTATTAAAACAATTACTTGCTATTCATCACAAATTTGCGATTAAACAACAACATTTTTTCATTAGTAATAGAAAGAAATATCAAAAAATTATTTCAGCGATAAATAATATAAAACCAATAATCATAATATATGAAGTAAATTTCATATGATTAATTGGTGCTTTTTATTTCAATCTATCAAACTGAACTATCTTTATAATTAATACAGAATAAACATTAACAACACTCATTTTAATTTTTAATGAATCAAATGAAATTCAGCATCATTTTGCTGAAAAGCTTTTATTCTTAATTTCTTAATTTCCTTATTTACTTTCAAATGAAATTAAGAAATACGATTTATTTTAATTATTTATTTTCACTTCAAATGAAAAAATACTTTAATGATTGATTTCTAATATCACTCATCATATAATAAAATGATTGAGTTATTATAAAAATTCTGCGTACTCGAGTCATTCATTTCAAACCTTTACTGTCATCCATTAAGAGCCGATGTCGAATTTTAAAACAGCGATCATTTGATAATATGTTAGGGCTTGAAATCACTAAAGTTTATAACTCACCTACGAGGATTATACTATCTCTCCCCCCCCCCATAATAAATTCTTTATTGTGTGAAAATGATGTTATAATTGATCAGAAAATATTATGATACATTTACATAGATTTTTTTTATCTCGTTTTGTATTATTTAACAGCACTCATCAAGTAAGTGTCATATTTGTAAAAATTGCTCTCTCATAAATTTATTCTAACTAAATAAAAATTCAGAAAAAATTTGAAGAAAACATTCCTGCAATAATCTCTACCTTTTAATCCTTCGCTACAAAGGACTCTCATTTTTATCCACTTTCCTTCCAAAAAATGTACTAATGTCTTATTTTAAAGAATATTTTGGACTTCAGATTATCTATGAGGTCTTTGCTGGGCAAATATCTTCCTTACAGCTTGAGATATTTTTAAATAAGGTTTTCTTTTCTACTAATAAGAATTTATGAAAAAAATAGAAAAAAAAATATAGAGATTGTTGGAAAGTTTTATCTGATTTATTTTCTACCAAATAATATTTTTATGATCTAGATGGACTTTAGGTAGATATGCTATGAATTGTCTTAAAAAGATATACCGATTAATTTCACTTTTTGAATATTTTTTTCCTAAAAAGTTTTTTTTTTCTATAAATACTTTTTACTTATAAATTTCACTTCATTAATTATGAATGCATAATGCTTCAACAATAATCCTTCCAGGAGTAAATGGTTCTCCAATACCAGCAACAGCTGCCAGATTCGTTGATTTTTCAATGAAAGAAATCATCTGGGGGAAAAAAAGAATTTTGTGCAGCCTTTAAAGAGGAAGCAAAAACTACGATTTACCATACCTAAATACCTTTCGTTCAACAAGAATATTTAAAATAATTATTTTTCATGATAATGATAATGATTTCCTACATAATGTACCAAGATTCAAAAAATAGACAAGTGTCTCAGAGTTAATAAAAAGATACACAAATATTGATCAAAACTGGCAAGAAATCAAGGACTAAAAAAGATTATTGTGGCATAGCTTGATTACAGTCAAAATGCTATATCTAATCTATTAAATTTTGATCTCGTGTGGATTTAATATACTCCGAAGGTATTCGTAAGGTATGAAAAATGTATCCCGAATTCCTGATTGAATGAATTCATGGAAAATTATGAATTACGTAGAACATGCAATGAAGAACGCAACAAATTTCCTGGAACATGGAATGAAGAGCACTAAAAATTACGTGGTATGTACATGCTTTCTTATAAACAGTCTCACAAATAATTGAAATATCACACATATTCTGAAAGACTGCTTCAAATACGGTCACACTATTTGGTTACAGCATTCAATCAACTTCCTTACATCAAAGCAAAGGAAATTGTTTCTTCATCCGATAAAAACTCTAGGAAATCCAAAACAGTAGTGAGACTAAGAGAGTTTTATGTTGCATATCCTTCACTTGATCGATTTGTTTCATCATGACTGACAGTGTCTTCAAAAATTTCATTTAAAATGAGGTATCAAGGATATCGGGCTTAGAGTATAAGCAGTAAATGCAAAATTTCATGCGTGGGAAGCTCATATATTACCCTTTCCTTTTTTTAAATTCAAGTAAAAAACTACTAAATCTTGTAATTTGTTTTGTAAAGGTTTAAGATAGTAGATTAAAGACCAATGTAAAAGCTATAGAGAAGCGTGAACAAGTTAGAACTTCTTATCCAAATTTCCACATAACACTAACGCTCTAGTTATTATATATATATATATATATATATATATATATATATATATATATATATATATATATAATGGTTATATTCATCTTAATCAAGTTTCATTGCACTACGAAGTATCATCTAACCATTTTTAGGATTTAATGCATGGGATTTGAATAATTTGGGAAAATGTGTAAAAATGTGTCATTTCACTTTTTTTTTCACCTAATAGCCGATATTCCCCACTCAGTAGGGGGGGAGGAGCTAGGGGCAATAATACTGGACTCTTTCTGAAACGATTAAAAAAAAAAACTTTATAAATATTTTTCCATTTAAAATCTCAGTTACTAGATTATGCCTATATTGCTAAGATTCTATATTCTTATCCTCTCACTCCCTTCACCCCACAAAAAAAATGAAGAAATTTACAACAGAATATTAGGAACTTTTGAAATTTCACTTAAAATAACATAAATAACGTCTGTGTAAAAAAAAAAAAACATAGCTTTAAACACCTATTTTTTTAAGTTACTAGCCTGTTAATTTCCTCGGTATTTTTGTTTATTCGCCACAGAATATATAATGTTACTATACTGTATGAAAGATTTAGATTTTTGTTCTTTGTACAAACGAGTATTCTTAGCAGCGTCTTGTCACTAATTAGAAAAGCTTTAGCTTAAAGCATGCTCTAGAAATGATAGAATCATCGTGAATTTCTAAGAGTACACAGAATCCGTTCGCTTTTCATTGTATTCGTTACGATGATCCTATCCTGGGTCTTATGCAAATTTAATTCTCCAGTACTGCTAACACAGACGAAAATTAAAATTCTCACCTAGCTGGTACATTTGTGTGACGAAATGTTGATAATAAATTTTCTTAGTTTACATTATACTTTCCTTACCTTATACCAATTTCAGCGTCTCATCCTCAGTAGAGGCCTTTGTTTGAACGTTTAATTGTATAAGACAATCTCCCATTATTTAATATATATTTCTCAAAATATAAAGACGTTACATCTACAACATCTTACTACAGAGCGTCCCAAATAGTTACATTTTAATTTGAGCTACCTTGAACTTAAATTGAAATTGAAAGATAAAAACACGAGCAAACCTTGAAAATTAAATTAACTTATTTCTGCACTTATTTCTGTAAATAAAGGTTATAAAGGCAGGGTATGAAAAATGGCCTTGCAATTGAAAATTATCGCTGAAAGCTTCAATAATAAACGGATAGAAACAATCGATTGCATCGGCCATTACATAGAAAAATTTTTAAAATATTTTTTTATTAAAGAACTCATTTAAAGGAAATAAATTATTACGAGAAGGTTAGTGTTTAAATTTTAAATGTATAAAAATAAAGTTTTCGTGTAAATATCCTCAGAAGCTGCTAATGAAACACGTTAAAGGTTCAATTAATTTTAAATGAATTTAAATTTTGAAAACACTTTCTTTCTGGGAATTTCAGAATAAAAAGAATTAACCGCTCTTATGAATTGTTCTGAATAACTTTTGCATTACGGATAATGAAATTTACAGTAAACAAGCCAGTTAAAACACTATTATCATGTTGAAACTCAATCAGTTTTAAACAAAAGCAGAATTTCAATGAAATATTGTTTTCATATTACAACATTATTACCTTAAAAGAATATAATTTTTTATTTTTTTTGTAATAAGGTTGACGCCATTTAAAAAATTCGTCCTTTTTCAAAATATTAAAAATTCAATAATTCAAAAAAACATTTTTTAAAATATATCTATATTTCTATATGTGTACTGACAATCATATTTTTTCATAACGTTTTACTATTGATCCCTTGTAATAAATATAAAGGGATGTGAAAATGAATTTTGCAGGACTCGTACATAACCAAAATTTAACTAAATTAACCTAATAACTGACAATTAAATTTTGAAAATATTAAAATATTGTATTATGAATGTATTAAGCAAGTGTAGAAAATTTCAAAATTTTAGTAAATCAAAAGGTGAAGGAAAGTTTTTTACAAATTTCGATCTTTCCATGCATGAAATGTATCGGATTTAAGTTTAAGGGTGTAATTTTGTTGAATTAAGAAACTTTTCACAAAAGAAATAAAAAAATTTAAGCAACAAAAATATTATTCTGTTCAAAGAGAAATTGTAAATTCATTTGCTTGTTATTGAACGCACAGCTTTAGCAAACTTAAAAAACAAAATTTGTCTGCTTAAAATGTCTGCAAAAAATGTTGCACGATTATTACTGGTCAAGAATATAATTCCTTAAAATAAAAGCTTCAAAATATGTTCAAGCAAATTAAAATGCTCCTAGAAGTGAAGTGTAAAATTCTACAGTATTTCAATACAATTAAATCCACTTTAAAAAAAAAGTACATAAAAGTTCAAAAAAGATTCGAAATTCTACTTTGAAACACCTTAGCATGATAATGTTTTAAACTTTATTATTCCCTCTTTATTTTTTTATTTCCTTAAATTTTTCTTTAATTATATAAAAGTGATGTAATAGTAGTAATGTGCGGAAAATTTACCGAGGAAAAGAGTTAATATTTTGATTAGTTTTAATTAAAAATCTCTTTTCCAATGGAACCCTTGAGTACCTATCACCCAGGATAAGCTACGTGAAAATTTTCATTACACTGAGTCCAATAATCTTCGCTTTAGAAATTTATGAAGAATTATTTCATCGCGCATATTATTGACGCAATTTACAGATAATATACAAGCCCGCAAAAATCATCATGCTAATCTTGTAATACCCGTTCTGATGCTCTTTATACTCATCTGCTCCTGTAAGTGTAATACCTCTTTACATGGTAGCATATAATCGTCTAAAATGATTGGTAGCTCATTGAATCATAAAAATGAGGACTCGCCATTGCCTTAATTGATATTCAGTTCAATATTGGTTGGGCGATTGCAAACGCGATATCATTAGGAATTAATGCGATAACGTGCTGGAAGCGAACCACCGCAAAAAAAAAGGTGAATACCCGTTTTTTTGAGTAAACAGAAAGCAATGTTATCGTCAGACGAGATTACCAAGGAAAAAAGAAATAAAGATTTTAACTGTTACCAAGGAAAATACAGGGAAAACAGCATGTCAGTTTAGCATCCATTTAATATGAAAACGGATTACCAGATAGAGAAAAACGAGCATGCGATACAAGATGATATTAATCGTAGTGCTTCTGAAAGTAGATAGACTTGGTAAAATTATTTCTAAAAATTAAGAAATAATGGAATTAGTGAAGAATGATGGAAATAGTAAAAGTGAAAGTTATTTACCACTGCCGATTTAGTAGAAAATGACATTTTAGGTGCAATAATATCTTAAGAATGGAGGAAATAGTAAAACTAAAAGCTGTCCAACGATGTCAAATGGACATTTTAGATGCAAAAATATCCTAAGCCGAAAACAAAAATTGGAAACTTTTAATTTATGGTGTTTTTGTCATTGCTTCAAATAAACGAACTGGATATTGCTTGATTCTTTGCCTCAAGATAGAAATTAGTATTAATGGTAATCATTGAAGTTCTTTTGTTCCCTTTTGCTTTTGTTTTCATTTTAATATTAGCAATGATACCAGGAATGGTCTTTTCGAAGCAATGATACCAGGAATGGTCGTGTTTCACTCTCGTAACTTCACTGTTTATACACCGAATTATGTATGAACCATGAACTATGATGTCACGATGCTTGGTAAGAAAAAAAAATGTCGAAATTTTCCCATCGCGTTAGTACGAAAATATGTTCTCCGTATGTTGGCTAAACGATAAAATATTGCGAAACATTTAGTGGATTTTTTTTTCGAATAGGCAATTTAGTTACTATTTTCAGTAATACATTTACTGCAAAATTAATTGTTAAAATGGGGAAATTAATTCTAGATTCATCTACTGATGTTGTTTCTTTCTTTAAAAACACGATGTCGTATAAACAAGTTTTCTGCCATATTAATCATTATAACACGCGTTTTTCATTCTTGAAAGAATCCCTGCTTAAAATACCAAAAGGATACTTGTTAATTATCTGTTTGTTTCTCTTTCCAGGAGGAAAGATAAACAATTAATCTCGATCCATAATGGAAGTTTATTTTGCAATTTCTTGTCCAATATTTCCTAAAAAAATCTCCCTATACTCTTTAGAGAAATTTACAAGGAGTAGACAGATGGTGTTTCCAAATAAATACTGTCAAAAACGGTATTCTTCTGTAAAAGAAAACAATTTTCCTTATTTTGAAATTTCATTTGGAATTGTTTTGAAGACGTTTAAAAGCTTTACGCAATGTTTGTTCTGACTGTTCAATGTTTCCATTTAAAAGAAAAGTTATGCTTACAAATTGCATTCCATTTTACACTGAGATGTCCTCCAGAACTTCTCCAGTAAAATAAAGGATGCATTTTAGATACAACTTATAGAGATTCAAAAAAGTTTTATCTTGGTAAACAAAATAATGTCCTTTAAATATTTGGTTACTATCGCGATATTTTCCTGTTAAACTGTTGTTTCATAAAATATTCCATTTTAGATTAAGTTTTAAATTTTATGATTCGTTTTCCTTAAAAATTCTAAGATTTCTGAACAAAATTGAAAAACGATTGACCGGCAAACCACTATACCGTCTATAATTTAAACCCAGCAAAATTTGAGCATATATTGGGAAGATCTTATTTACAAGTATAGTTATTGACTTGTAAGAAAAGCAGCTATCGAAAAGCTTTTGTTCAGAATTTATCAATCAGAATGAGGCAATTATTAGTCTAACAAACTTTTTACTATCAAGAATTAAAGCATTTCACACACACAAACTTTACACACCATTCCTTTTTTTTTTTTACTTAAATGAGCCGTCTACTAACTCGGGCGAGAATTTTATCCTTCATATCATTAGCGTATTCAAATAAGAGTCATGAGAACCATTTAAATAGATAAGCTTCCTATAGAGAATCTAAGAGAAAAAAAGATTTATCTTTAAGTAGTGTAACTTGTGAATTAACATCCTCTAGCATATAAAGAGTGATATCATAATCACTGTATGAAAAAAAACCGAATTTTGTAAAATGAATATATTATTAAATCTCCCCTGCCTGTATCAAAAATATAAGCAAATTTAATTCCATATAAAATACAATATTTAAAGAACTTCCAACATAATTAATTTATAACTTTTAAAGAAAAATAAATGTTTTAATGATAACATTTCATTCATTACGGATGCTTCTGTGATGAGCAGGATAGAGGTGACCTAAATAGAATATAAGCATAGCATGTGCAAACATCTGGAAGGACAATAACGCAAAAACAAATCGAATTAATATAGTCATGCAGGATCTGAAATGCACCATATGTCGTTGTGTGGCAACGGGATATCCTATTGTCCTCCTAGGAAATTATTATTCTCGAACTTTGGATTGGCATGAATCTCTAAAATGTCTTTTCATATCAGTTATTCAAGAGCTCTCTGTGCCACACAGATCCGACATTGAAATAGTACGCAAATCCAATTTATCTTTGAGCCACATATACCGGTGAAAAGTTAATAGACGCTGAATTAAAACAAACCTGTACATATTTTTAAATAAATTGACATATTTCAGTTCATTTTAAATAATATTTCCAAGCATAAAAATTGCAGCAATTATGATCAAAAATTATTAAATCTTGTAGTTTTTTTAACTATGCTAAATTTGATACTATTCAAGCTTCGTCCCATAAGATTACTAGTCAGTCTTCTCTAGTTCTATCTAAATAGCTCATTTCTAATCTGGTAACGATAAAGCATGTACCTCATATATAAAGCATGTATGTTCTAAATGATGTAAAAAATCATATTCTATATCGTTTGAGACAATCATTATACTCCAAAGATAGTTACTCCCGCTGGTTTGGTGCGGTGTGGAGAGGGGGGTGCCAGCTCAGGTGTCGTCCTCGTCATCTGACCGCGGTTCAAAATTACGAGGTCCGTCCCAAAATATAGCCCTAGTGTTGCTTCAAACGGGACGTTAATATAACTAAACTAAACCAAAGATAGTTACAAATTCTAAATTTTCATATAATCCCCTTTCTTACTTATTATATTTAATAAAATATGCTTGAGTAAAGTATTTTAAATAAAAAAAATTCCTCACTTTTTAGATTAAAGCGTACCAAGCTATGAATTTCTCGATAATGCAATTAAACAATTTTAGACCATTTCATTGATTGTCTCAGAGGGGATTCGTCAATCAACGCACAAATCTTCTTTAAGAAGATCAATGATAGACCTAAAATAACGAAATTCAGAGCCTCATAATTCGAACAGAATTACTGGACTGATAGAAATCAGTCGTGAAAGTGTAAGAGGGTTGTTTTTTTGCATTAATCGTTACAGTATCAAAAATATTTTCTATGTATATAGGGAGATGATGCAAAACAAAAATTCTTCTCAAATTTCAAAAAGGATTTAATGCAAGGAGGGCCTTTAGGGACTCAAAAAAAAACCTAAAATTTAATTATTTTGTGTCATGTAAAACCATTACAATGTTATGTTTCTGCAACTACAAGTAAATGTTTATCTTTTATAATATACGAATTATTCTTTGGAATAGCATGTGCATCTCCTTTCCAAATTTTTCACACGAATTCATAGCCTTCCCGTATTAAGATCAAAAAGGCGCCATTGCTTTTCTTTTTACAGACTTTTGTTGTTGTTTTTACTGTGACTACGGAATTTTAAATGACAAAATAAATTTCCCGAATGTGTTGCCTGGTTTTATTCAATTTCGAATCCGCGAAATCGCTTTCCATTATGTTAGTCGAAAGTCTTTTGAAGAATAGAATTGGATAAATCGTTAAACTTTTCCGAAACAAAACTTTTGTGGATTGCTTTGTCAAAAGCTTTTGCGCTTTTCTACACGCAAATCTAATTATCTATCTTTTTTCATTTTATTTCAGATATCAAAATCGCTTTTCTACGTGAACTTGACTTTAAAGGACTGTGAAAACTCCACATATGTATGACAAAAACGTTTCTTTTTCTGTTTTATGAAAGAAAAACTAAAAAAGGTGCTCTAATTCTCTTTTGAGAAAATAAAAAAAAACACTTTAATGCGTTCTAAAGGACAAAGAAGATTAGAGTAATTATCTGAATTGCTTATTATACAGAAAGTTTTAAGAAAAAATTTCTAATAAATCTTCAAAATACAGCAAAACAACTGACTCCGACAAATATATTCAATACGTATGGATTTAAAATAATCGTCTATTTATTTTTAATACAATGCATATGTATATCAAATGAAAAATAATTTTTTAGTCACTAAATAGATATTTTATAAAACAAATTTCGTTTCTTTTTTCATAAGAAATATTTTTTTTTCCGTCAGTTCGTTAAAAAATTGATTCGTTTATTCATAAAATTCTCAATATCCATGTCCCTGTTAATTTGGATATTAAAATCCTACAGAGCTTTAAAAAATCCTTAAAAAATTCCTCATTTGTTCTAAAGTACTTATAAAAAATTAAAATATTTAACGAACGTGTAACAAAATTCAATGGATTTTTCTGCGAAAAAAGAATTTATTACTAAACAATTCAACTTCAACTTAAAATTCGGTTCTTTCAGTGTATTAAAAATTCACGATGTTTGCTCTTTCTTTAAGACAAGAATAATCTTTAATCTTTCATTTATTTAGGATCAGCTTGAATATCTTTTATATTGCTATATTTATTATCCGGGATATTGTTTTTATCATATATATTGTTATTTATTATTATTTTCTTTTATATCAGCTTGAATAGCTTTTATATTAGTTATTGTTTTAAATAAGGCAAATAAATTTATTATGTGTTAGTCTACCTGGTTATTAAACTGCAATCAGTTTCAACATCAAGCACCATAATAGGAGACTGTGACTAGTACAATAACCTCGGAGAGAAAACTTATTTGTCTATAATTTACTAAAATAATGTAAGGGAATACTTATGTAATGTAAGGGAATACTTTGTTGTTGTTGTTTATCAAAAGTTGCTCGAAATAATTCACAAACATTCTTTTAAATAAGACTGCGTAAATCAATCAATGCAATTATCTTGAGAAAAAATAGATCAAAAGCTGTAAAAATCATTAGTAAAGTCTTATAAATTAGAAATGGGGCAGAATATGCAAAAATTAGTCGGGTATTTAAGACAATGAATGTTGATTCAAAACGCACAAAAATTAACCCTACATTGTTTTTTGCCATATGCGAAGAAACACTGAACGATGAAAATATTTTATAATGAATGATATGTTAGATACTTATACTGCTTTGGAAAAATCCTAATCAATTCAGTGTTAATGGTGAAAAGTCTAATAAGCTCTTTAATCAAAAACAATGCTTTATTCTATTCTACACGAAAATAAGAATACACAACAGCAAAACAGAGCTGAATATAACAAAAAAAATTATTTTGCAGTAACTAGCAGCAAGAAAAAAGTATATAGCTATTAAATTATCGATATAATCGTGAAGAGCTGGTGACTTCGCTCACATATTCGTTTGAGCTCAACAAACTATGTCATCTGTGCGGTTGTTTTTTAGATTTCTTTACAAGGCATCAAATACTCTAGGTAAACGTCGGAAATTGAATCCTTATGAAGCTATCGCCAAGATTCTCAAATATTACGGATCCTTTATTTTTGTTGTTAAAGTCTCCAAGACTAGGAATTATTGATTCGGATCGATTAAAAATATTTATAAAATTATCTTCCTTTTTAATGGCTTATTGCGCAGGGAAACAATATTACAAATCCCTAAAAATATAATATGCGCTGATGTGAATTTTAGATTAAAAAAAAACCATATCGCTTTGATTATGTTTAAATAAATTGTCCAATTTTTAAAACTAGTTTAATAAATTAGAAACATGATTTATTTCTTTTTTCCTATATTCCCTTTTTTAAAGTGTTTTTCTTAAAAAAATGCTCACAATAAATCTTTGGAGACAATACAAAAACATTCCATTGTCTTTTTTATCAAAATTATTTCTCTATTATGTATTAAAAATGTTTTCTCGGTCTAAGCTTTGCAATCTTTCCCTATATTTTGTACAAAATTAATTTTAAGCTAATACACAATGTTGAATTGAAATAACTTCTCATAGCTCATTAGATACTCCCAAAACTGCGTATAATGGCAGAGGATATAAAAGAAAAGAGTTTACCTTTTATACTCCCAAATAAAGCGATAGTATTAAGAGAAGCTTTAGAAAGGGATATAAAAAGGATATATAGAAGCAATATTTAGAGAGAAAATGTAAAGAGTCGCTTCCATCCATTCTCAGTATCTCTTCCGAATCATCCTATTCAACTTAATGTCATAATTTTATCGTATCATTTGGTGTTTATATGACGAAATTGTAATACTACTACTACAGAACTGTATTTTCATCATTAAAATACTGACTTAAACCTTCTAGAAAATGTTAAAATATATAATGTTTTTCAGTATTTTGGTTGTATTTGATATTTGGTTTGGTATGTAATTTCAAGATAAGTTTTTTCTTGTTTTTACTAAGACACACAGTTGAGTTATATTTAAAAGTTATCACTTTGAAAATATCTGTGTTAAATATCTTTTCTGTTATTCTTCTGATGAGAAAAGTTTGGATGGATGCTCTCAATTTATTTTAGCTCAAAATTCTAGGTTAGTTATGATTCACCCCTATAAATCAATTTTTGTAAACATTACGCAAAATTCATAGCAAAAGATATGCAAATTTTAGACACGTCATTGCTACCTTGAAATTTTGTCAGTTTAAATAAACGAGTGTGTTCCCTCTAAAACTTTCTCGTATACTCTAATAAAGGTGTTATCCCAGAAAACACATTGGGCACAATAGTTTATACCTTGGTAAAAATTAGCATTTTTACTAAACTGTCCTTTTATCCTCGGCGATGTTTTTTCTTTTGGCGCTTAATCCTTGAGATGTGGTTAATAGTATCCGAAAATCGAATTTGTATTTTAGACGTGTTTCTTCCAACCGATGGTAAAATATTGACACAGAACTACGCTTGTAGTCAAACAATCACGTAACTAATTTGATACATTTAAGTCATTGCGGTTTTGAATTATTGCATTTGCATGTTTCTTAAAATATAGGCAGATAGATGGTCAGCCCTTTGTTGGATTTAACTCAACACGTGATGGCCGCAGTGGCCTGGTGGTAAGGTCTCGGTTTGTGAGCCGTAGGGTTTCAGATTCGAGACCCGATTGTACCGAAGAACCGTCGTGTAAGGGGGTCTGTTGCATGTTAAATCCGTCATGGCCAAACTTCCTCCCTCTGGTGTGGCGTGGTGTGGAGAAGGGGATGCCAGCTCAGGTGTCGTCCTCGGCATCTGACCGCGGCTCAAAATTACGAGGTCCGTCCCAAAATAGCCTAGTGTTGCTGAAAACGGGACGTTAATAAAACTAAACTAACTAACTCAACACTTGATTGATGATTATGCTATAGATATATCTGTGTACCGAATTTTATCCATCTAGCCCTTTTTTGTTGTTGTGTTGTTGCGATCGTGTTGTTATCATTCGTACAGCCGGATTGACAGATTTCATTTGAGTAGATTTTTCTCAAAATTTGACAGAAATCTGCAAATTTGGTGTAAAGACCATGTATTAAAATTCATTTTTTTTTTTTTTTTAGCTTTTGAGACTTTGTCACATATATTTTCCAGAAATGCGTTTTTTGAACTCAGGGAGATCTAAAATGTGGAGATTCGTCAAGATCTGGAATTTGAATTTTTCGACTATTACGATACTTCCTTGGACTAATAATGAATCATTTATTCATTAGTAATCAGACGTTGCTAACTGGCTTTCAAACAGCTTGGTGTAACCATGCAAACTTTGATGAAAATTATATTTGTCTTCTTGCAGAAAATATTTTTTCTTTCTATAAAAGGAGTTCTTACTTTGTCAAAATACTTTTGAAAAAAAAATGAAAAGCTTCATTTTCTGTTAGATTACTAGAACCCTCTTCAAACAAAAAGAAGATAAAATGGCTTATACCCACACATCTTGTGTCACATCTTGTGACGAAGTCTGGACAAAGCCCTTGTTAAGAATGACATGTTTTACTTGCTTCCATTTAATTGGAGTTGATGCAATCGTGTTGTGGTCGAATTCTTTAAATTAAACCTTGTACAAAACTTTATTTATCTGTAGAAAATGTTCATTTCTAAGCTTCTTTGCTGAATTTCTAAAAACAATTGTTCTTCTTCTGATTGCCCTCCAATGGAACTCATAAAAAGTGTCCAATTTCTATAAGAAAACTTAAATCAACTTCGATGAAATAAAAAAAAAGATTAAATGTCTTATACCTGACTGCCAAACTTTTTGGTTTATCGAATGCTGAAGTCTGGTTAGTTAAAATTCTTCTTAGAAGCTTTTTGAAATAAGGATCTTTTCTGAAATAAAAATTGCATAAAACAAACAAACAAAAAAAAGTTTATCTTCTCAACTTTAGCCTAAATATTTGTGCAGAAAGTTCAAATGGGATTTCTGTTAGGCAATCAACACAATTTTCTAATGGTTTTCAGTAAAATTTCTGTAATACATAGCTTTAATAATTGGATTTTTTATTTAAAATAATTGCTTTTATGTATTCAGCTTCAGTAAAAAAAAATAGTAGTTTGACTTGCTGTAATTAAATTTTACAAATATTTAATATTTTGCGTTAATCATATTTTGTAAATTCCTCCTAGTTATTTCCTACTTACCACCTAGTAATAAATATGATTTCTAGGTCAAACGATCCTATAGCGTGACACATTTTACTAACGGTATGGGTGTTTATAGACATTATTATGCTAAATGGCTTTATTTTCTGTTGATAATCGAATCGATATTTTTTTTTTTGTAAAAGATATACTTTATCTTTTACAAAAAAAAAATCTTGTTTAATCTCATTTATCCTTTTATCTTTTATAAAACGAAATATAGCTCTTTTTGATTAATTATGAATGAAATAAAAATTAAGTTTAAAGAATTATTTTTAAATAGTTTTTAACAAGACTTTGCCTTTAGGTGTAAATAACTTCTTCAAATAACAGCAGCAATAGATAAACTGTGTGTATTTTAATCCAATATATTTACATTGAAGAAACTTTTAAAGTGTCAAATCCAATACGTCAAAGCCGTATGTCTACCTAAAATTGCTTAAATGACGTTATCGGACATTTTTAATAAATTGAAAAGGCAACTCTGTCAAAAGAAAAAAAATCAATTCGAAGATAGAGCGCCCTAAGGAAGATCTAATAAGACATCGATTGAATATTTTATTAAAAATTCTCGGATGCAAAATGTTATTCAAAAATTGAGAAATGATACTATAATGTTTAAAATAACGGTTCATTCTCAGAATATAAGGCAGAAAAACTAATTTAGCTGAAAAGAAATGAAGGAGAAAATAGAAAGAATGCCTCCTCGAAAGAAAATTACCATAGTATTTTCTTCTATATGTCTTTCTCGAAGGACAACAACACAGACATTTCAATTAAGGAGTCCCACTATGTGCTCATAAATCACAGACACCTCCACATAAATATTTTGGAAAGGAGGCTTAAGACACAGAAAAGAGACTGTG
Source organism: Argiope bruennichi (assembly GCF_947563725.1). Lineage (NCBI taxonomy): Eukaryota > Metazoa > Arthropoda > Arachnida > Araneae > Araneidae > Argiope > Argiope bruennichi. Next base: position 13,028,292 of record NC_079155.1, read on the forward strand.
CCTCACTGATCTGAGACTGAGTTCTTGTATTGAATAAACAAGAACATTTCAGCAGACTCTCGACTCAGGATGGATTCAGGATAGTAAAAAAATTGTCTTATAGGGAGCATGCATGCAATTGGTCCTGTTTTACTTACTTCTAATTTCATGATCCCGAGACTAACATTTTTCGATAATTGTACTTAACTAAGGGGTGATATGAGGGGAAAACTTGAAGTTATTGAATTTTCTAATTCCGTGAATAATCTGAATTAACCTTACTGCTAAATGTAATCATCTCATCCTTTCATCTTTAACTCCACTCCTTTTTTTTTGAAGAAATAAGCGCCTCCTGACGCATGAGCAAAGATGCGGTGGGTTTCCGAATCCGAGGATGCTTAATTTGTGTCTTTAAAATGTGTTTATGTTTGCAAAATCTATTTTTAAAGCATAATAAATTACAAATAAAAGTGAGCTTTACAAGAAAATATATTTTTGCTTAGAAAATTAACAATTAAATAATTTACTTAAAAAATGTAAAAAACTGGCAACGCGAGATTATGATTTAGACTTAAGGCACCATAGTATTGGATTTTCATGACATGCATGTTTATAGTTGTCATGTCTCTGTGACGTCATGCATGCAATGGCTTCATTTGTCTCTTCATTCGCATGGCAAATTTATCTCTCCTCAAATCAAATTTATTTCTAACAAAATCTACAAAAGAAAAACGAATGATTATCATCTTCTGTTGTGGAACTAATAGTGTCGAATTGCAGTGTCTAAATACCTCTAATAAAATCGGCTTCCTTTCGATAACCCTCATTTCTCTGACCAACTTCATAAATCTGACACACACACTTTATTAATTTTAATGTAATGTTTTTATGAACAATTTTTTAGTAACAAATATTATAACGAAATGAAATAATAAAATCTCTACTTCCAATTTATCTCCAAACGAATAAGTTACAGTATCTGATATATTTAGTAATTTTTACGCTTAAAAGTCATTTGAAGTAAAATGGTAAAAAAATTGCAAAACACGGTTTTACTCTATTTAAACGCTTTAATATAAAGTTTATTATGGCTGTTAACTCATGATTCTGTCAGTGAATAAAAAAAATGAATAACATTGATCTAACAAGAAAAAAAAAATCTTAAGAAAACTATTACGAATTTGTAATGTTGCTTTCTAGTACAGTTAGTTCCACTGTAAGAGAGACAGTTTTAGGGACAGCTCTGATGAATTTCGAACAGATGGTAGATCAATGGCTTCCGGTCTAGGTGACCATTTCGCGAGTTGGCGACGAATTTTTCGAGATTGTTGTACTATTTCACCATACACCCACTAAGCCAACCCCATTGATTTCACTAATTTTTGAAAGGAATTTTCGAAACAATACTATTATCGCATAGATAAACCGAGTGTTAACTAAGTCAAAGATAACACTCGGTATTCACAACTCGAGACTTTATTCAAGGAACTAAACCTTACATCTGTTTTTATCGACAAGACGAAATGACTCGAATTTTCCAGATTTAGAAAGATATAGAAATTATAAGGACATTCTAGAAAAAATGAGAAATAACGGAAGGTAAATCTGTAACAAAACAATTTTTAGGCAAATCGCCTACAGTCAGACACGAACTTGCGAACTGTTGCTGTAAGTTCACAGCATTCCACCACTAAGCCATTCACTCCACGCCGAATTAGAACAAGTTTCGTTACACTATTCTGAAATTTTAGCAATGCTTGGTTTATATTATAACAAAATATAATTATTTTTATCATAAATCAAATGCAAACACAAAATTAAAATAATCTTAAATTTGTAATGTTGCTTCCCGGAGCGGTTAGCTCCATCATAAGAGAGACCGTATTAGAAAATGCTCTGATGAATCCCAAACGGATCCTGGATCTATAATATCCAACCTTGGCGACGAATTTGGCGAGATTGTAGGATTATTTCACCATATACCTAGGCCACACCCGTTGATTTTACAGATTTTTCAAGGAATTTTCCGAAGCAGTGCTATTCTGAAATTTAAGCAATACTTGGTATATATTATAATAAGATAAAATTGTTTTTCTCATAAATCAAATGAAAACACAAAATCAAAATACTTTCAAAATATTGAAAAAAATCTAGGCTTTTTGCCAATCTGATGATCCTACCTTAGTGACAAATTCGTGTTTGCTTAACTAAAGCAATTTTTATATTAAAACTCCTAATGCTAGAAATTCATTCAAATCTAATTAGTAAAAGTTTGGAACATTTATTGTTGCTTTCCATTGTTGTTGAATATCATTTTCACAAGAAGATAATTTTTAAAAAGTACTGAGCTGATGTTTTTGGATAAAAGTAAGAATAATTTTAATTCTTAATTGTTACAAGAAAAACAAAATATTTTAACAAACTTTATCAAGAAGATATTTTCTCTTCTTTTGGGGGGGGAGGGATTTTGTAACTACTTTTGCTCATTTTAGAAGTTAAAAAGCAATTTGCTCGTAAACCAACTTGTAAGTCTCAAAATATAAAATTGAGCCTTGCACTTGGAAAACGCTTTTTCTCCAGAGTAAAATCCTTTCCCTGCAGATGATGCAAGTATAATCAGACTTCATGCATTTTGCAATCTTCGTAAAACTCATTTCCATTATTTTTCACTCGAGCCTCTGAATCAAGGCAAACTCCAATCCAATCAACAACGCGGATTTTGCTGCTGTTTAAAAACTATTTAACAGAATCTCGTAGGTAATCTCAAAACAATGTTATTAAACATACATATCTTACAAGTTCTCTTTCCTAGCTCTGAATATTCAATTATTTTTTTCACTAAGCAAGAGTTGCATTCGTAACATTTAACGAAACGTGAAATCCAATTTCCATTTTCGAAATACTCAATTCTCTGCTCGACTGATAACGAGTAGAGAATTTGTCGCAAATAGAATTTTAAAAACATTTATTGTTTTAGATCTCCATTCGTCCTTAAAACTATATTTGATTTTTGAAAACGAAAGAAATGCATTCAGTTTAGCCGTAATTTCTAGCCAATTTTATGGAAATCTTGTTTATCAACATAAGACAAAGAAGGAGGAAGGGAATGATTTTTAGATTTTTCACTTTAAAGCAACATATTTATTTTTATATTTATGCCATTTTGCATAAAAATAATAAATAGTTTGTCATTCTGAATTCATTTATCACATTTCAGTTGTTTATATTTATTCAAATAAAAAGAAAATTAAAAGAAATTACTTTTAATTTAGGAAATTATTTATTTCATTTTTAGAATTTATTTTTAAATATATAGCGGATGTAGTATACATTTAAAATCACATTTAAGTCGTCGAAAGGATCATTTTTTCTTTGATTTATTTTTGAAATTATCCGAAAAATTAGAAATTAGTCTTTATTTATTTATTTATTGTTAATTCGTTTATTTATTTATTATATTTTTCAGTACTTTAAAAATCTTTTAATGCATACCTTTAAAAAATTTTATATGAAAAATTATCTATCAGAAATCACATAAAAAACACAATAGCAATAAAATTTTTCAACGCAGTTGTCTTAATTTTGGAACTTTTAATGTAATTTAAAGGATTTTACTGACATCCATGCTTTAAATTACGTTGTGCGTTAAACAAACATTTTTCAAAAATAATCACATTCAATTTTTTCCCATCTAGAACATATGTGTCATTTTTCGTTAAAATTTGAAATACTCTCTGAAAATTGTAATCAAACGTCTCATAAAATATGAATTCCTTTTGATTTCAGATTCTCCTGAATAATGTCGTCACTCACTAAGGTTTCCTAATCCGGCTCCATGGATCCTCAAGCACCCTCCGAGTGTCGCAAGTCCTTGGACCAGTTGCTGGAGCAGGCCCTAGCTGAACGCAGTCGGGAGGAAGAACAGGTGGAGGTGACTTACGAGCTCACCAGTGACTTCGTCCCCGAACAAAGAGGTTATCGCCTGAACCCTGAAGATGCAGCTGCTGCCATTTCTTCCCGTAATAAAGATGAGGAGGAAGACGAAAATGAAGGTTTATTTCCTTAGTTCCTTTTATGTAGAAAGCAAGTATAGACACACACACATACGTATAGTAATTCATATTACTAAAAAAGAACTGGATATGAATATTTGATACTTTCTGGGCTTGATTAAAAATAAAATTAGATTCAGAATTACAATTTTAATAACAAGATGAGATGCCAAATTTCATTTATTTGTCACTGAGTTTAAGATTTTGAGTTATAACGTTTGTGTGCGAGTGCAAATACAGATCGACAGGCAGCCAACACTTTGACGGATTTAATTCAAAACTTTTTTACATTTTAAATGTTAAAATTGTATTTTAAATTTTACAAATAATCCCTAGGGATGTGAACTACAACGTTTACATACTTGAGAAGGTACAGACAGGCAGACGGTTATCACTTTAAGGAATATCATTTAGAATTTTTATGAATATCTACACCTTATATGCTAGAACTATATATCAGCCAATCAAACATTTTATGCTTTGTAATTGTTGTATTTATTTACATTTAAGTAGACAGAGAGACAGACAAACTTCCTGTGAATACATTTCGTTCAAAATTTAATGTATCAAACGACATCTCAAATTCTTTTCATCTTGCTTAAAGCGTACTTGAGCTATCGCGCTCATAAATAGGCTCAAGTAGGTCGTAAACATGGAGATCTCCAATTCAATTAGCTCTGGTACTACAAACAAAAAAAACCATTTTGTGGTGATTCAAAATTTTTAGAATCTCATAAAAAATTGGCAAATCCATATAATTTTCAAAAATCTGCATTAAGATTTTTTTTTAAATTCTTTAAAATTAAGGCAATGAATAATATAACATATACATTTCCATAAGCTATATTGCGTCATAAATATAGCATACTTCATAGCTACAGAATTTCTTTAATATTGCTTAAAAATCTACGATGGATCAAATAAAATCTACAAACGAGTAATATCTGGCCTGTTGGAAAATTCATCTTTCAATGAACTGTTCTGTTTGTTTTTTCCATAACTTTAATAATTATTGGTCAAGATTATTATTTAAAAAATAATTTATTAATAATACAATCATCAAAACATTTTACATTTACTTGATTAATAACAAATGGGCTTACAAGGGAGTTTCAAAACGCTAACCGTTTACCAGGAGTTTCAACAAGGTAACCGTTAAAATATTTGCCTATGTTGCTATGAGATAACATAGCGATACATCTAGGGATGTGATTGGAGTGTCCGGCGTAGATCGGAGCATGCGCAGAAGAGATCAGAAGCTCTTATAAAAAGCGGTGTCCAACTGACGTAGCAATATCCAGCCAACTCAAGACGATTCCACCATTAGAAGCAAGCCTCCCATTGGTCAAGAGACGACCTAAGACTAGCATACTTAAACCGATGTTCTCATCCATCAACCTCATTCCAAGACCTACTCCACTCCTAGCCAAACTATGTCGAACAGTACATCAAGTTATAGTCTATCGGAGATGGCACCCTCTAGACTCTCAAAAGACTTTTCCATGTGTCTTTGTGTGACGTGGCAATGCATGAGAAGACAGGATGGCGTTCACATTGCAAAATTCGACGATAGAGGAGCATCGCGGCATTATCCGATTTCTGACAGCGGAAGGTGTTACACCGGCCGCTATTCACTGCCGTATTGTCACTGTATACAGGGAAGATTGTGTGTCAGACAACTCAGTGAGAAAATGAAGTGCCCGTTTCCGTGCAGGCTGTGAGAGTTTGGTTGATGATCCAAGACCAGGCCAAGCAAACAGAATCATCGCCGCCGATCTCATCGACAAGGTGGATGATCTAGTGAGAAGTGATCAGAATGTCACATTACGAATGTTGGCGGTGAAGGTGGATGTCAGCATTGGAACAGTGTGGACAATTGTTCACGACAGGTTGCGTTATCGGAAGGTGTGTGCGCGGTGGGTTCGAAGCAACTGAACCAGAACAAGGTACTGCGTATAGAGCTAATACTTCAACATCTGTTTCAGTATCATGGTATCACACCGCTTTCCTGGAGCGTATCGTCACAGGTGATGAAAGCTGGTGCCATCATTACGAGCCAGAGACAAAGCGAAACATGTAGTGGAAGCATACGTCGTCATCTCCCCCTAAAAAGTTCAAAGCCGTGGAATCAGCAGGCAAGGTGTTGCTCACCGTCTTTTTCGACGTCAAAGGTCAGCTACTTGTTGAATTCCTCAAGCACAGAAGAACCATCTACTCCGATGTGTACTGTGAGACACTCCGAAGACTACGCAGTTCCATCAAGAACAAAATACCGGGGCTACTCACGAAGAGTGTGGTTCTGCTCCATGGTCACACACCTGTAACTGGCCAAGTTCAAGTGGGGGAAGCTCGACCATCCGCCCTACAGTCCGGACATGTCTCCCTGCGATTTTAATGTGTTAAGTTCACTGAAAAAACATTTGAATGGGAAGTGCTTAAATTCGTACGGCGAACTCAAGGATGCTGTGAAGGACTGGGTCACGTCACGGCCACATGAATTCTGGGAACAATGAATCCTTCGACTCGTTAATGAATGGTGCTCAGGCCATTGGTGTATACTTTGAATAAAATCTTCATTTATACCCACAGTGCCTTTTTATTTGAACACCCCTTGTATTTAATATGTATCAATTACAATTATTAATGCCAAATGTTAACATTCGAATACAATTTTCACCGCTCGTGAATTAAATATTTTGATTACTTTCACTATAATTATTATGTGACAATAGTATGATTCATTGGTTTAACGC